>NC_086448.1:455308923-455608923 GCF_028390025.1 Pseudophryne corroboree
CTCCTCCCTCTATACCCCTCCTCCAGACCTCATTTAGAGAAACTGTGCCCAGAGGAGACGTACAGTACGAGGAAAGGATTTTTGTTAATCCAAGGGCAAGATTCGTACCAGCCACACCATATAACTTGTGATAAACTAACCAGTTAATAGTATGAAAACAACATAGCATCAGTCCAAGACCGATGAAAACTATAACATAACCCTTATGTAAGCAAAACTATATACAAGTCTTGCAGAATTAGTCCGCACTTGGGACGGGCGCCCAGCATCCTCTACGGACTACGAGAAAAAGATTTACTGGTAGGTTTAAAATCTTATTTTCTCTTACGTCCTAGAGGATGCTGGGGACTCCGTAAGGACCATGGGGATTATACCAAAGCTCCCAAACGGGCGGGAGAGTGCGGATGACTCTGCAGCACCGATTGAGCAAACAGGAGGTCCTCCTCAGCCAGGGTCTCAAACTTATAGAACTTTGCAAAGGTGTTTGAACCCGACCAAGTAGCAGCTCGGCACAGCTGTAGTGCCGAGACCCCTCGGGCAGCCGCCCAAGACGAGCCCACCTTCCTAGTGGAATGGGCCCTGACCGATTTTGCTAACGGCAATCTTGCCGTAGAATGTGCCTGCTGAATCGTGTTACAGATCCAGCGAGCAATAGTCTGCTTTGAAGCAGGGCACCAACCATCTTGGCTGCATACAGGACAAACAGTGCTTCTGTTTTTTTGACTCTAGCCGTTCTGGCCACGTAAATTTTCAAAGCCCTGACCACATCAAGGGACTCTGAATCCTCCAAGTCACGTGTAGCCACAGGCACCACAATAGGTTGGTTCATATGAAAAGATGACACCACCTAAGGCAAGAATTGAGGACGAGTCCGCAATTCCGCTCTATCCATATGGAAAACCAGATAGGGGCTTTTATGAGACAAAGCCGCCAATTTCGACACTCGCCTAGCCGAAGCCAAGGCTAATAACATGACCACCTTCCAAGTGAGATTTTAACTCCACCGTTTTAAGTGGTTCAAACCAATGCGACTCAAGGAAACTCAACACCACGTTAAGGTCCCAAGGCGCCACCGGAGGTACAAAAGGAGGCTGAATATGCAGCACTCCCTTCACAAAAGCCTGTACTTCTTGGAGAGAAACCAATTATTTTTGAAAGAAAATGGATAAGGCCGAAATCTGAACCTTAATGGAGCCTAATTTTAGGCCCAAATTCACTCCAGTTTGTAGGAAGTGAAGGAAACGGCCCAGATGGAATTCTTCCATAGGAGCTTTCCTGGCCTCACACCAAGAAACATATTTTCGCCATATACGGTGATAATGTTTAGAAGTCACGTCCTTCCTAGCCTTTATCAGCGTAGGAATGACCTCATCCGAAATGCCTTTACCGCTAGGATCCGGCGTTCAACCGCCATGCCGTCAAACGCAGCCGCGGCAAGTCTTGGAACAGACAGGGCCCCTGTTGCAACAGGTCCTGTCTTAGAGGAAGAGGCCACGGATCTTCTGTGAGCACTTCCTGCAGATCCGGATACCAGGTCCTTCGTGGCCAATCTGGAATAATGAGAATTGTTCTGACTCCTCTCTTTCTTATTATTTTCAACACCTTGGGTATGACAGGAAGGAGGAGGAAATACATATACCGACTGGAACACCCACAGTGTCACTAGGGCGTCTACAGCTACCGCCTGAGGATCTTTTGATCTGGCGCAATACCTCTGTAGCTTTTTGTTGAGGCGGGACGCCATCATGTCTATCTGGGGTAATCCCCACTGACTTGCAATCTGTGCGAAGACTTCCGGATGAAGTCCCCACTCTCCTGGATACAGGTCGTGTCTGCTGAGGAAGTCTGCTTCCCAGTTGTCCACTCCCGGAATGAACACTGCTTACAGTGCGCTTACATGAATTTCCGCCCAGCGAAGAATTCTGGTGGCATCCGCCATTGCCACTCTGCTCCATGTGCCGCCTTGGCGGTTTACATGAGCCACTGCAGTGATGTTGTCTGACTGGATCAGAATTGGTTGGTCGCGCAGTAATGTCTCCACTTGACGTAGGGCGTTGTATATGGCCCTCAGTTCCAGGATGTTGATGTGAAGACAAGTCTCTTGACTTGACCAAAAGACCTTGGAAGTTTCTTCCCTGTGTGACTGCTCCCCAACCTCGGAGGCTCGCGTCCATGTTCACCAGGATCCAGTCCTGAATGCCGAACCTGCAGCCTTCTAGAAGGTGAGCACTCTGCAGCCACCACAGGAGAGATATCCTGGCCCTGGGGAACAGGGAGATCAACTGATGAATCTGTAGATGTGACCCGGACCACTTGTCCAGTAGGTCCTACTGGAAAGTCCTCGCATGGAGTCTGCCGAAGGGAATGGCCTCGTATGATGCCACCATCTTTCCCAGGGCTCGAGTGCAGTGATGCACTGACACCTGTTTTGGTTTCAATAGGTTCCTGACTAGAGTCATGAGTTCCTGAGCTTTTCCTATCGGAAGATAAACTCTTTTCTGGTCTGTATCCAGAATCATGCCCAAGAAAGTCAGACGAGTCGTCGGAACCAACTGCGACTTCGGGATATTCAGTGAAAGTGATACGCTGTTCAGTAACTGCTCTCTTGATCTCGTTTTTATGAGGAGATCGTCCAAGTACGGGATAATTGTGACACCTTGCTAGCGCAGGAGCACCATCATTTCCGCCATTACCTTGGTGAAAATCCTCGGGGCCGTGGAAAGCCCAAACGGCAACGTCTGAAATTGGTAATGACAATCCTGTACCGTAAATCTCAGGTACGCCTTATGATGTGGATAAATGGGAACATGAAGGTATGCATCCTTTATGTCCAGAGATACCATAAAATCCCCCCCTTCCAGGCTGGCGATGACCGCTCTTAGCGATTCCATCTTGAACCTTTTCAATTATAGGTTCAGGGATTTTAAATTTAATATGGGTCTGACCGAACCGTCCGGTTTCGGGACTACAAAAAGGGTTGAGTTGCCTTCCTTGTTAAAGCAGGGGAACCTTGACCACCACCTGTTGAAGATACAATTTGTGAATTGCATTTAACACTATCTCCCCTTCCTGGGGAGAAGCTGGCAGGGCCGATTTGAAAAACCGGCGAGGAGGCACCTCTTCGAATTCCAGCTTGTAATCCTGAGAAACAATTTCTATTGCCCAGGGATTCACCTGCGAGTGAACCCAGATGTGGCTGAAAATTCGAAGACGTGCCCCAACTGGGGCGGACTCCTTTAGCGGAGCCCCAGCGTCATGCGGTGGATTTTGCAGAGGCCGGGGAGGACTTCTGTTCCTGGGAACTAGCTGTGTTGTGCAGCTTTTTCCCTCTGCCCTTACCTCTGGCAAGAAAAAAAACTCACCTCGTACTTTGTTTCTTTGGAATCGAAAGGACAGCATTTGGAAATGTGGTGCTTTCTTAGGCTGTAAGGGAATATAAGGCAAAACATTTAGATTTACCAGCTGTAGCTGTGGAGACCAGGTCCGAGAGACCTTCCCCAAACAATTTCTCACCCCTGTAAGGTAAAACCTCCATATGCCTCTTAGAGTCGGCATCACCTGTCCATTGCCGGGTCCATAGGACTCTTCTAGCAGAAGTCGACATAGCGTCTTTGAGCATCTCTCATATATAAGACAGCATCTTTTATATGCCCTAGGGTCAATAAAATGGTATCCTTATCTAGGGTCTCAATTTCCGCTGATAAGGTATCTGTCCATGCTGCTACAGCGCTACAAACCCAGGCTGACGGTAGCCGTATCTTGGGATGGCCGCGCTACCTTTTTGGATAAGCGTGTCAATGCTTTGTCCACCCTAGGGGAGGATTCTCACCGTATCCTGTCCGTTGGCGGGAAAGGATACGCCATAAGAATCCTTTTGGGAATCTGCAGTTTTTTGTCTGTTGATTCCCAAGCTTTTTCACATAATTCGTTCAATTTATGTGAGGGGGGAAAGGTTACCTCAGGTTTCTTTCCCTTATACATGTGTACCCTCGTGTCAGGAACAGGGGGTTCCTCTGTGATATGCAAAACATCTTTTATTGCAATAATCATATGGAATACATTTAGCCAATTTTGGCTGTAATTTTGCATCATCGTGGTCGACACTGGAGTCAGAATCAGTGTCGGTATCTGTATCTATTATTTGGGATAGTGGGCGCTTTTGAGACCCCGAAGGTCCCTGCGACATAGGGACAGACATGGGTTGACTCCCTGGCTGTACCCTAGCTTCAGCTCTAATCTTTTGTGCAATAAATTTACATTAGCACTTAAAACATTCCACATATCCATCCAGTCAGGTGTCGGCGTTGTTGACGGAGACACCACATTCATTTGCTCCCCGTCTCCTCTAGGAGAGCCTTTTACCTCAGACATGTCGACACACGCGTACCGACACACCAAACACTCAGGGAATCGTCTTATCTGAAGACAGTTCCCCCACAAGGCCCTTTGGAGAGACAGAGAGAGAGTATGCCAGCACACACCCCAGCGCTATATGACCCAGGAAAAAACACAATAAATATATGTTTACCCAATAGCGCTGTGTATATATGTATATATGCGCCTAGTTATGTGCCTCCCCCTCTTCTTTAAAACCCTCTTTCACTGTGGTATAAGCAGGGGAGAGTCCGGGGAGCTTCCTCTCAGCTGTGCTGTGGAGAAAATGGCGCTGGTGAGTGCTGAGGGAGAAGCCCGGCCCCCTCGGCGGCGGGCTTCTGTCCCGCTCAAATACATTAAAAATTGGCAGGGGCTCTATATATCTATCTATATATTATATACATACATACATACACACACACACACACACACACACACACACACACAGTGGCCAGCTGTATACATATATATTTTTGCCAAAGAGAGGTTCATATGCTGCCCAGGGCGCCCCCCCTGCGCCCTGCACCCTTATAGTGAACCCTTATAGTGACTGCCGTGTGTGAGGTGTATGGGAGCAATGGCGCACAGCGTTACTGCTGTGCGTTACCTCAGTGAAGATCATGAAGTCTTCTGCCGCCTCTGAAGTCTTCTTTTCTTCTCATACTCACCCGGCTTCTATCTTCCGGCTCTGCGAGGAGGACGGCGGCGCGGCTCTGGGATGGACGGCGAGGGTAAGACCTGCGTACCGATCCCTCTGGAGCTAATGGTGTCCAGTAGCCTAAGAAGCAGAGCCTTGAAACTCACAGAAGTAGGTCTGCTTCTCTCTCCTCCGTCCCTCGATGCAGGGAGTCTGTTGCCAGCAGGTTCCCTGAAAATAAAAAACCTAACAAAATACTTTCTTTCAGGAAACTCAGGAGAGCTCCCTGTAATGCACCCAGTCTCCTCTGGGCACAGTAGTAAACTGAGGTCTGGAGGAGGGGCATAGAGGGAGGAGCAAGTGCACACCCAGACCTAAAGTCTTTCTTAAAGTGCCCATGTCTCCTGCGGAGCCCGTCTATCCCCATGGTCCTTACGGAGTACCCAGCATCCTCTAGGACGTAAGAGAAAATAGGATTTTAGTACCTACCGGTAAATCCTTTTCTCCTAGTCCGTAGAGGATGCTGGGGACTCCAAAAGGACCATGGGGTATAGACGGGATCCACAGGAGCTTGGGCACACTGAAAAGACTAATTGGGTGTGAACTGGCTCCTCCCTCTATGCCCCTCCTACAGACCCCAGTTATAGGAACTGTGCCCAGGAGAGACGGACATTTCAAGGAAAGGATTTTTGTTTAAACTAAAGGCGAGACACAACCAGCCCACACCACAAACATACCGTACAACCGGAGTAACAGGAAACCAGATAACAGTATGAATTAACAACAGCAACAAGCTGAATATAACTAATACACAACCGCGTGTAAACAGATTTAACCAGTAATAATACACTGCAAGTAACAGTCCACACTGGGAAGGGCGCCCAGCATCCTCTACGGACTAGGAGAAAAGGATTTACCGGTAGGTACTAAAATCCTATTTTCTCTTACGTCTTAGAGGATGCTGGGGACTCCAAAAGTACCATGGGGTCTATACCAAAGCTCCAGAACGGGCGGGAGAGTGCAAACGACTCTGCAGCACCGATTGAGCAAACAGGAGGTCCTCCTCAGCCAGGGTATCAAACTTGTAAAACTTAGCAAAGGTGTTTGATCCCGACCACGTAGCTGCTCGGCAAAGCTGAAGTGCCGAGACCCCTCGGGCAGCCGCCCAAGACGAGCCCACTTTTCTGGTAGAATGGGCCTTTACTGATTTCGGCAACTGTAGCCCTGCCGAAGAATGAGCTTGCTGAATCGTACTACAAATCCAGCGTGCAATAGTTTGCTTAGAAGAAGGATTCCCAATCTTATTGGAAGCATACAGGACAAACAAAGCCTCCGTTTTCCTGGTCAAAGCCGTTCTGGCGATGTGAATTTTCAAAGCTCTAACAACATCAGGAGACCTTGGAACTGCCACAGCATCCGTAGCCACAGGCACCACAATAGGTTGGTTAATGTGAAACGAAGAAACCACCTTCGGCAGAAATTGTTGACGAGTCCTCAATTCTGCTCTATCCGAATGGAAAATCAAATATGGACTCATGTGAGATAAGGCCGCCAACTCTGACACTCGCCAGAGCCAAAAGCATGACTACCTTCCAAGTGAGAAACTTTAACTCCACCTTACGTAAAAGGTTCAAACCAGGGAGACATAAGAAACTGCAACACCACTTCAAGATCCCACGGCGTCACAAACGGAGGATGGATATACAGCACTCCCTTCACAAAAGTCAACCTCTGGAAGGACTGCCAATTCCTTTTGAATGAAAATAGATAAAGCCAAAATCTGAAATCTTTGATGGAACCCAATTTTAGGCCTACATCGACGCCGGCATGCAAAAAATGGAGAAACAGACCCAAGTGAAATTCCTCCGCAGGAGCAGTTTTGGTTTCACACCACGAAACATACTTTCTCCAAATGCGGTGATAATGTTTCGCCGGAACCTCCTTCCTAGCCTTAAGGAGAGTGGGGATGACCTCCCCAGGAATACCTTTTCGAGCTAAGATCTGGCGCTCAACTTCCATGCCGTCAAACGCAGCCGCGGTAAGTCTGGAAACACACATGGCCCCTGCAGTAACATGTCCTCTCTTAGAGGAAGCGGCCAAGGATCTTCCACCAATAATTCCTGAAGATCCGGATACCAGGCCCTACGCGGCCAATCGGGACCTACGAGAATCGCCCAAACCTTTGCTCGTCGTATGATTCCCAGCACCTTTGGAATGAGAGGAAGCGGAGGGAACACATATACCGACTGAAACACCAGGGCGTCTACTGCACTGGCTTGAGGGTCCCTTGACCTGGAACAATACCTCGGAAGCTTCTTGTTGAGGCGAGACGCCATCATGTCTATCAGAGGAATTCCCCAACGCTTCGTTACTTCTGCAAATACCTCTTGGTGAAGAGCCCACTCTCCCAGATGAAGATCCTGTCTGCTGAGGAAGTCTGCTTCCCAGTTGTCCACTCCCGGGAGGAAAACTGCTGACAGAGCGCTCACGTGCTGTTCCGCCCAGCGAAGGATTATTGTGGCCTCCACCAGGGTCTGGGACTCAGGATCGACCGCAAAAAGGTCGACAAACATTAGGCCGACATGGACAAAAGGTTGACATGGAAAAAGGTCGACATGAGGTTATTTGTTTTTTTTTGTGTTGTTTTCTTTGTAGAGTGACCGGGAACCCCAATTAGTGCTTCGCTACTGCTTCGCTCGGCACAGATTACCGTTCCAATCGTAGTCCACGTGGATCGTTAAGTATGAAAAGGTTCCAAAAAAAGAAAGAAAAAATCGTGAAAAACTCATGTCGACCTTTTTCCATGTTGACCTTGTTCTTGTCGACCTTTTGTCCATGACGACCTTTTGTCCATGACGACCTTTTGTCCATGTCGATCTAAGGTTTGTCGACCAATTGGCGTCGACCTAAGGTTTGTCGACCTTTTTGCTGTCGATCTGGAGTCCGGATACCCTCCACCATAGCCGCCCTGCTTCTTGTTCCGCCTTGACGGTTTACATGCGCCACCGCTGTTATGTTGTCCGACTGAATCAGGACCGGTCGACCCTGAAGAAGGCTCTTTGCTTGGAGCAGGCAGTTGTAAAACGGCTCTTAACTCGAGGACATTTATGTGGAGACAAGATTCCTGGTCTGACCATTTCCCCTGGAAATTTCTTCCTTGGGTGACTGCGCCCCAGTCTTGGAGACTTGCATCTGTTGTCAGTAGGACCCAGTCCTGGATTCCGAATCGGCGCCCTTCTAGAAGGTGAGAACTTTGCAGCCACCACAGGAGAGAAATCCTGGCCCTGAAAGATTGGCTTATTTTCTGGTGCATGTGCAGGTGAGACCCGGACCATTTGCACAGCAGATCCCACTGAAATACCCGGGCAAGAAATCTGCCAATGGCTTCGTACGCCGCAACCATTTTCCCCAGAACTCGAGTACACTCTCTGAACAATGTCTGTAGTTCCAGAGCCTTGTCTTCCGGAAGAAACACTAACTCCGTATCCAGAATCATGCCCAGAAAGGGCAGCAGAGTGGTCGGAATTAACTGAGACTTGGGTAAATTTAGAACCCAACCGTGTTGTCGCAGAACCGACAGAGACAATTCCACATTTCTTAACAATTTTTCCTTGGACCTCACCTTTATCAGATCGTCCAAGTACGGGATAATTGTAACCCCTTGTTTGTGAAGGTGAACCTTCATTTCCGCCATGACTTTGGTGAAAATCCTCGGGCCGTGGAAAGCCCAAACAGCAACGTCTGAAATTGGTAATGACAATCCTGTATCGCAAACCTGAGGAAAGCTTGATGCGGAGGATAAATCGGGACGTGTAAGTAGGCATCCTTTATATCTACTGACGTCATAAAATCCCCTCCTTCTAGGCTGGAAATCACAGCCCGAAGAGATTCCATCTTGAACTTGAAAACTTTCAAGTAAGGATTGAGGGATTTTAGGTTCAGAATAGGTCTGACCGAACCGTCCGGCTTCGGAACAACAAAGAGGCTCGAGTAGAACCCCTCCCCCTGTTGGGACGGGGGAACGGGAACAATGACCCTCTGTTGACACAACTTTTGTATTGCTGCCTTCACGACTGCCCTGTCTGGAAGGGACATTGGCAAGGCCGAAATGAAAAAGCGGTGAGGGGGCATCTCCTGAAACTCCAGCCTGTATCCCTGAGACACTATTTATAGAACCCAAGGATCCAGGCCTGATTGAACCCAGACCTGACTGAAGAGCTGCAGACGGCCCCCCACCGCTCTGGACTCCCCCAGGGGAGCCCCAGCGTCATGCGGTGGACTTAGTAGAGGCGGGGGAGGACTTTTGGTCCTGTGCGCCTGATACTGCAGGCGACTTTCTTCCCCGTCCTCTACCCTTTAAAGCGAGGAAAGACGAACCTTTACCCCGCTTGTATTTATTTGGACGAAAGGACTGCATTTGTTGATGGGGTGCCTTTTTCTGCTGTGTAGGAACATAAGGAAGAAAAGAGGACTTACCCGCAGTCGCGGTAGACACCAAGTCAGCCAAGCCTTCACCAAACAAGACACTACCTTTGAAAGGGAGAGCTTCCATAGCTTTCTTGAAGTCGGCATCAGCATTCCATTGATGGATCCACAGCGCCCTCCTGGCCGAGATCGCCATGGCATTGGCTCTTGATCCCAAGAGACCAACATCCCTCGCCGCATCCTTCAGGTAATCTGCAGAGTCCTTGATATAACCAAGAGTCAAAAGAACATTATCTTTATCAAGAATATCCATACCAGAAGCTAAATTCTCAGCCCATTTAGCAATAGCAGTACTCACCCATACCGACGCCACAGCAGGTCTGAGCAATGCACCCGAATTAGCGAAAATGGACTTCAGAGACGTCTCCAGCTTGCGATCCGCCGGATCTTTGAGAGCTGCAGTGTCAGGAGACGGAAGCGCCACTTTCTTAGACAAGCGAGATAGAGCCTTGTCGACATTCGGAGACGACTCCCATTTGTCCCTGTCATCAGAGGGGAAAGGATACGCCATGAAAATTCTTTTGGGAAACTGCCACCTCTTGTCCGGCGACTCCCAAGCCTTTTCACAAAGAGTATTCATTTCATGAGAGGGGGGAAACTTCACCTCAGGTTTTTTCCCTGTAAATAAACAAATCCTTGTTTCCTGCACCGCAGGTTCCTCAGAGATACATAAAACATCTTTAATAGCCACAATCATGTACTGAATACTCTTAACCAGCCTTGGGTGTAAGGTAGCCTCAGTGAAGTCGACATTGGAATCAGAATCCGTGTCGGTATCCGTATCTACCATCTGGGTAAACGAACGCTTTTGCGACCCTGATGGGGCCTGCACCTGAGACAAAGCATCCTCCGTGGATTTTCTCCACACTTGTGTCTGAGATTCCGATTTATTCAATCTCCTAGACAAATGATGCCACATTTGTATTAAGTGCACTTAACATCGTAAGCAAATCAGGTGTCGGCTGTGCCGACAGAGCCATCTCCAGACCCGTATCTGCACCCCCAGCCACCTCCTCCGAGGAGTAACACTCAGCTTCAGACATGCCGACACGGAATACCGACACACCAACACACACACCCGGGCACCGAAAATACTTTCTGCCAGCCCTCAAAAGACCCAGTAACATGCTGCCCAGGGAGCTCCCCCCCCAGCGCCCTGCACCCGCAAGTGCCGTTGGTGAAGTGTGTGGGAGCATGGAGCGCAGCGCTACCGCTGCGCTGCTACCTCGTCACTGAAGTCTTCTGCCGTCTGATGTCTTCGGATCTTCACATACTCACCCGGCTTCTTTCTTCTGGCTTCTGTGAGTGGGGTGACGGTGCGGCTCCAGGAACCTGCAGCTAGGCGCACCAAGTGATCGAACCCTCTGGAGCTAATGGTGTCCAGTAGCCTAAGAAGCAGAGCCCTTAACGAAGTAGAAGTAGGTCTGCTTCTCTCCCCTCTCTCCCACGCTGCAAGGGAGCCTGTAACCAGCAGGTCTCCCTGAAAATAAAAAACCTAACAAAAGTCTTTTCTAGAGAAACTCAGTAGAGCTCCCCTAGTGTGCATCCAGTCACTCCTGGGCACAAAGTCTAACTAGGGGTCTGGAGGAGGGGCATAGAGGGAGGAGCCAGTTCACACCCAGTCAAAGTCTTTTCAGTGTGCCCAAGCTCCTGCGGATCCCGTCTATACCCCATGGTCCTTTTGGAGTCCCCAGCATCCTCTAGGACGTAAAAGAAAAAAGGGTCAAGCAACCTGGTATTTCAACTGGTTGCGAGCAGGGTTGAACTTGTGTTCCACCTGGCTCACAGCGCAGTGTGAGCAGGAACCGGGTCGATACGACCCGTTTCCCATTCACTGTGTGTGTACAGGCGGCGCTTAGAGATCATGTGGTCTACAAGCGCCGCATCATCAACCCAGCAATATGCCAGGTTGCAGACAGCGGGGTGCGTGTGGCATGTCACACACTGGGAGCTCCCGTGTCAGGCTCCCGGGTGCAACCCACCTCAGGCGGTCTGAAGGGGGCATGCCGCATAACTTATCCTACAGTACCATTATATGGGGACACTAATTGCAGTGTCCGGGTAACCCCCTGGTGGGTGATTAGCACAGGGATGCAGTGATGCAGGGTGGCGCAGCTGCTGGCAGGGGAGGCACATGATGTCACTTACAGTTTCTGGTTGAGACCGGCCTGGCTGCTGGGCTGGAAGTCACTGACTATGATCCCAAGTTGACGGATGTTCTCCACAAACTTCTCCAAATGCTCCTCCAGGTTATCAAACTTGTCCGCCATCTCCCCCCCGTGCTGCACCCACCTCGCTATGCCCCCAGCGACTGGCCCGCCGTCACCCTGTAACCATCCCACGGGGACTACAGAGTTCTCTCACTGGGCGCACAGGAGCGCCTGAAGTTAAACAGGAACAGAAATCGTGCTCTACACCGCTAGACCCGTCCCACTCCCGGATGCTCCGTATCACCTTCCTGTGTGTTCCCCTCCCCGCCCACACTCAGCAGCAGTACAAACGCTAGCACTGAGCGGGGCGAGCGGCGCGCCACCCCACAGCACGCCCCCGACGCTGCGTGCTCATGCCCGGAGCCGGCAGACTGAGTGTTCGTGCACACTGCACAGCACAGTGCTGCATTGGCTTGTGTATGGCTACATCCTCCAGAAATACACTATGATCAGGGTTGTTGTTGACATTACGTCGTAAAGACCAGGGCCGGATTAAGGTCTGTTGGGGCCCCTGTCAATAAAGATATAAAATAAAAGTAAAATGTGTAATATTTATTATTATTATTATTTATAGATATGGCGCTACATGGAATCTGCAGCACGCAATTACAGAGTAAACAAATAAGCAGAACATGAAGACAATGATTTGCAGTTTAATACAATATAGGACAAGTTCACGGTATACAGGTTGAGTATCCCATATCCAAATATCTGAAATACGGAATATTCCGAAATACGGACTTTTTTGAGTGAGAGCGAGATAGTGAAACCTTTGTTTCTCTGACGTCCTAGTGGATGCTGGGAACTCCGTAAGGACCATGGGGAATAGCGGCTCCGCAGGAGACTGGGCACAAAAGTAAAAGCTTTCTGACTAGCTGGTGTGCACTGGCTCCTCCCCCTATGACCCTCCTCCAAGCCTCAGTTAGATTTTTGTGCCCGGCCGAGAAGGGTGCATGCTAGGTAGCTCTCCAGAGCTGCTTAGAGTAAAAGTTTTAAATAGGTGTTTTTATTTTCAGTGAGACCTGCTGGCAACAGGCTCACTGCATCGTGGGACTAAGGGGAGAAGAAGCGAACTCACCTGCATGCAGAGTGGATTGGGCTTCTTGGCTACTGGACATTAGCTCCAGAGGGACGATCACAGGTTCAGCCTGGATGGGTCCCGGAGCCGCGCCGCCGGCCCCCTTACAGAGCCAGAAGAGCGAAGAGGTCCGGAAAAATCGGCGGCAGAAGACGTTCCTGACTTCAATAAGGTAGCGCACAGCACTGCAGCTGTGCGCCATTGCTCTCAGCACACTTCACACTCCGGTCACTGAGGGTGCAGGGCGCTGGGGGGGAGCGCCCTGAGACTCAATAAAACATGTTTTAAACCTTATATGGCTAAAGAAATGCATCACATATAGCTCCTGGGCTATATGGATGCATTTAACCCCTGCCAGTTTTCCTAAAAAAAGCGGGAGAAAAGGCCGCCGAAAAGGGGGCGGAGCCTATCTCCTCAGCACACAAGCGCCATTTTCCCTCACAGCTCCGCTGGAAGGACGGCTCCCTGACTCTCCCCTGCAGTCCTGCTACAGAATCAGGGTAAAACAAGAGAGGGGGGGCACTAATTGGCAGAAAATACATATACAGCAGCTATAGAAGGGAGAAACACTTATATAAGGTTATCCCTGCATATATATAGCGCTCTGGTGTGTGCTGGCAAACTCTCCCTCTGTCTCCCCAAAGGGCTCGTGGGGTCCTGTCCTCTATCAGAGCATTCCCTGTGTGTGTGCTGTGTGTCGGTACGATTGTGTCGACATGTATGAGGAGGAAAATGATGTGGAGGCGGAGCAATTGCCTGTAATAGTGATGTCACCCCCTAGGGAGTCGACACCTGACTGGATGGTAGTATGGAAGGAATTACGTGACAGTGTCAGCACTTTGCAAAAAACTGTTGACGACATGAGACAGCCGGCAAATAGTTAGTGCCTGTCCAGGCGTCTCAAACACCGTCAGGGGCTCTAAAGCGCCCGTTACCTCAGATGGTCGACACAGACCCAGACACGGATACTGACTCCAGTGTCGACGGTGACGAGACAAACGTAATGTCCAGTAGGGCCACACGTTACATGATCACGGCAATGAAGGAGGCTTTGAACATTTCTGATACTACAAGTACCACAAAAAGGGGTATTATGTGGGGTGTGAAAAAACTACCCATAGTTTTTCCTGAATCAGATGAATTAAATGAGGTGTGTGACAAAGCGTGGGTTTCCCCCGATAAAAAACTGCTGATTTCTAATAAATTATTGGCATTATACCCTTTCCCGCCTGAGGTTAGGGCGCGTTGGGAAACACCCCCTAGGGTAGATAAGGCGCTCACACGCTTATCAAAACAAGTGGCGTTACCGTCTCCTGATACGGCCGCCCTCAAGGAACCAGCTGATAGAAAGCTGGAAAATATCCTAAAAGGTATATACACACATACTGGTGTTATACTACGACCAGCAATCGCCTCAGCCTGGATGTGCAGCGCTGGAGTGGCTTGGTCGGATTCCCTGACTGAAAATATTGATACCCTGGATAGGGACAGTATATTATTGACTATAGAGCATTTAAAGGATGCATTACTATATATGCGAGATGCACAGAGGGATATTTGCACCCTGGCATCAAGAGTAAGTGCGTTGTCCATTTCTGCCAGAAGAAGTTTATGGACACGACAGTGGTCAGGTGATGCGGATTCCAAACGGCATATGGAAGTTTTGCCGTATAAAGGGGAGGAGTTATTTGGGGTCGGTCTGTCAGACCTGGTGGCCACGGCGACGGCTGGGAAATCCACCTTTTTACCCCAGGTCACCTCTCAGCAGAAAAAGACACCGTCTTTTCAAACTCAGTCCTTTCATTCCCATAAGGGCAAGCGGGCAAAAGGCCACTCATTTCTGCCCCGGGGCAGAGGAAGGGGAAAAAGACTGCAGCAGGCAGCCTCTTCCCAGGATCAGAAGCCCTCCCCCGCTTCTGCCAAGTCTTCAGCATGACGCTGGGGCTTTACAAGCGGACTCAGGCACGGTGGGGGCCCGTCTCAAAAATTTCAACGCGCAGTGGGCTCACTCGCAAGTGGACCCCTGGATCCTGCAGGTAGTATCACAGGGGTACAAATTGGAATTCGAGACGTCTCCCCCTCGCCGGTTCCTGAAGTCTGCTCTACCAACGTCTCCCTCCGACAGGGAGGCAGTATTGGAAGCTATTCACAAGCTGTATTCCCAGCAGGTGATAATCAAGGTACCCCTCCTACAACAGGGAAAGGGGTATTATTCCACGCTGTTTGTGGTACCGAAGCCGGACGGCTCGGTGAGACCGATTTTAAATCTGAAATCATTGAACACTTACATAAAAAGGTTCAAATTCAAGATGGAATCACTCAGAGCAGTGATAGCGAACCTGGAAGAAGGGGACTATATGGTGTCTCTGGACATCAAAGATGCTTATCTCCATGTCCCAATCTACCCTTCTCACCAAGGGTACCTCAGGTTTGTGGTACAGAACTGTCATTATCAGTTTCAGACGCTGCCGTTTGGATTGTCCACGGCACCACGGGTCTTTACCAAGGTAATGGCCGAAATGATGATTCTTCTTCGAAGAAAAGGCGTCTTAATTATCCCTTACTTGGACGATCTCCTGATAAGGGCAAGATCCAGGGAACAGTTAGAGGTCGGAGTAGCACTATCTCAGGTGGTGCTACGTCAGCACGGGTGGATTCTAAATATTCCAAAATCGCAGCTGATTCCAACAACACGTCTACTGTTCCTAGGGATGATTCTGGACACAGTCCAGAAAAAGGTGTTTCTCCCGGAGGAGAAGGCCAGGGAGTTATCCGAGCTAGTCAGGAACCTCCTGAAACCAGGACACGTGTCAGTGCATCAATGCACAAGGGTCCTGGGAAAGATGGTGGCTTCTTACGAAGCGATTCCATTCGGAAGATTCCATGCAAGAACTTTTCAGTGGGATCTGCTGGACAAATGGTCCGGATCGCATCTTCAGATGCATCAGCGGATAACCCTATCTCCAAGGACAAGGGTGTCTCTCCTGTGGTGGTTGCAGAGTGCTCATCTTCTAGAGGGCCGCAGATTCGGCATTCAGGACTGGATTCTGGTGACCACGGATGCCAGCCTGAGAGGCTGGGGAGCAGTCACACAGGGAAGAAATTTCCAGGGCTTGTGGTCAAGCATGGAAACGTCTCTTCACATAAATATCCTGGAACTAAGGGCAATTTACAATGCCCTAAGCCAAGCAAGGCCTCTGCTTCAGGGTCAGTCGGTATTGATCCAATCGGACAACATCACGGCAGTCGCCCACGTAAACAGACAGGGCGGCACAAGAAGCAGGAGGGCAATGGCAGAAGCTGCAAGGATTCTTCGCTGGGCGGAAAATCATGTGATAGCACTGTCAGCAGTGTTCATTCCGGGAGTGGACAACTGGGAAGCAGACTTCCTCAGCAGACACGACCTCCACCCGGGAGAGTGGGGACTTCATCCAGAAGTCTTCCACATGATTGTAAACCGTTGGGAAAAACCAAAGGTGGACATGATGGCGTCCCGCCTCAACAAAAAACTAGACAGGTATTGCGCCAGGTCAAGGGACCCTCAGGCAATAGCTGTGGACGCTCTGGTAACACCGTGGGTGTACCAGTCAGTGTATGTGTTCCCTCCTCTGCCTCTCATACCCAAGGTATTGAGAATTATAAGACGGAGAGGAGTAAGAACTATACTCGTGGCTCCGGATTGGCCAAGAAGGACTTGGTACCCGGAACTTCAAGAGATGCTCACAGAGGACCCGTGGCCTCTACCTCTAAGGAAGGACCTGCTCCAGCAGGGACCTTGTCTGTTCCAAGACTTACCGCGGCTGCGTTTGACGGCATGGAGGTTGAACGCCGGATCCTGAAGGAAAAAGGCATTCCAGATGAAGTCATCCCTACCCTGGTCAAGGCCAGGAAGGATGTAACCGCAAAACATTATCACCGCATTTGGCGAAAATATGTTGCGTGGTGTGAGGCCAGGAAGGCCCCTACAGAGGAATTTCAACTGGGTCATTTCCTGCAAACAGGACTATCTATGGGCCTAAAATTAGGGTCCATTAAGGTTCAAATTTCGGCCCTGTCGATCTTCTTCCAAAAAGAACTGGCTTCAGTGCCTGAAGTTCAGACGTTTGTCAAAGGGGTACTGCATATACAGCCTCCTTTTGTGCCTCCAGTGGCACCTTGGGATCTCAATGTAGTGTTGAGTCTCCTAAAATCACATTGGTTTGAACCACTCACCACTGTGGAATTGAAATATCTCACATGGAAAGTGGTCATGCTGTTAGCCCTGGCTTCAGCCAGGCGTGTCTCAGAATTGGCGGCTTTGTCATATAAAAGCCCTTACCTAATTTTTCATTCAGACAGGGCAGAACTGAGGACTCGCCCTCAATTTCTCCCTAAGGTGGTTTCAGCGTTTCACATGAACCAGCCTATTGTGGTGCCTGCGGCTACTAGGGACTTGGAGGACTCCAAGTTGCTGGACGTAGTCAGGGCCCTGAAAATATATGTTTCCAGGACGGCTGGAGTCAGAAAATCTGACTCGCTGTTTATCCTGTATGCACCCAACAAGCTGGGTGCTCCTGCTTCTAAGCAGACGATTGCTCGTTGGATTTGTAGTACAATTCAGCTTGCACATTCTGTGGCAGGCCTGCCACAGCCAAAATCTGTAAAAGCCCATTCCACAAGGAAAGTGGGCTTATCTTGGGCGGCTGCCCGAGGGGTCTCGGCTTTACAACTTTGCCGAGCAGCTACTTGGTCAGGGGCAAACACGTTTGCTAAATTTTACAAATTTGATACCCTGGCTGAGGAGGACCTGGAGTTCTCTCATTCGGTGCTGCAGAGTCATCTGCACTCTCCCGCCCGTTTGGGAGCTTTGGTATAATCCCCATGGTCCTTACGGAGTTCCCAGCATCCACTAGGACGTCAGAGAAAATAAGAATTTACTTACCGATAATTCTATTTCTCGTAGTCCGTAGTGGATGCTGGGCGCCCATCCCAAGTGCGGATTGTCTGCAATACTTGTATATAGTTATTGTTACAAAAATCGGGTTGTTTATTGTTGTGAGCCATCTTTCAGAGGCTCCTACGTTTATCATACTGTTAACTGGGTTCAGATCACAAGTTGCACGGTGTGATTGGTGTGGCTGGTATGAGTCTTACCCGGGATTCAAGATCCTTCCTTATTATGTACGCTCGTCCAGGCACAGTATCCTAACTGAGGCTTGGAGGAGGGTCATAGGGGGAGGAGCCAGTGCACACCAGCTACTCAGAAAGCTTTTACTTTTGTGCCCAGTCTCCTGCGGAGCCGCTATTCCCCATGGTCCTTACGGAGTTCCCAGCATCCACTACGGACTACGAGAAATAGAATTATCGGTAAGTAAATTCTTATTTTTTTGATGGCTCAATGTACACAAACCTTGTTTAATACACAAAGTTATTAAAAATATTGTATTAAATGACCTTCAGGCTGTGTGTATAAGGTGTATAAGAAACATAAATGAATTGTGTGAATGTACACACACTTTGTTTAATGCACAAAGTTATAAAAAATATTGGCTAAAATTACCTTCAGGCTGTGTGTATAAGGTGTATATGAAACATAAATGCATTCTGTGCTTAGATTTAGGTCCCATCACCATGATATCTCATTATGGTATGCAATTATTCCAAAATACGGAAAAATCCCATATCCAAAATACCTCTGGTCCCAAGCATTTTGTATAAGGGATACTCAACCTGTATAAACATAGCTGTATCAGTAAACAGCACAGAAATAAGTATTACATACCCTCCAACATTTTACACTTAAAAACCAGTACAAATAAGGAAAGGGAGCGTGGCCGCGGGTAAAGGGGGCGTGGCCACGCCCCCTTTCCTATACTTTCAATGGAGATGCAGTAAGTCAAAAATCGGTACAAAGCCCTTTTTGGCCGGTACAGACCTTAAAAAAACGGTACTGTACCGGACAAAAAGGTACAGTTGGAGGGTATGGTATTAGGGTGGCAGAAAACCGAGGGATTTGGTGATATCATAGGGAGTATTGGAAAGAAGATAGGTTAAGTTAAGGGCCCCATACACTACAACTTGAACTCCCCCAGGACCTTCCTGGGAATGATTCCATACAATTTGGTACATTTGTGCTATTTTTTCATAAGATATATCGCATGCGATTTATGAAGCCGCTATAAATCGCATGTGATATATCGCATGGCATACAATTGTACCATAAGATATATCTGATGGGCTGAATTAGAGGGCTAGGGGGGCTGGGAGTGTCCTGAGAAAGCCAGTCAAACTTCCCTGTGATACATTACATGCAATATATCACGTACAGAAAAAAAACCCACACTTTTTCTATCCAATTCCGATATATCATTAGTGCAGCACCAACGAACTAGAGGCTCCGATCTGATGCTCACGGGGCCGCGCATCAGATCGGATTGAATGTAAAACACATACAATTTGACATTTCATAAAATATATCGGCCCGAAAGGTCGAAATCGCATGAAATCGTGCAAAATCGTTGTAGTGTATGGAGCCCTTTAGAGACGTAAAAGCACTTGATTGAAGAGGACCCTGCTCATGAGAGCTTACATTATATTTTTTTTTCCTCTTACGTCCTAGAGGATGCTGGGGTCCATGGGGTATAGATGGGTCCACTAGGAGCCACTGGCACTTTAACAGTTTAATAGTGTGGGTTTGCTCCTCCCTCTATGCCCCTCCTACCAGACTCAGTTTAGAAAATGTGCCCGGATGAGTCGGTCACAGCTAGGGGAGCTCCATAGGAGTTTTTCTACTTTTATTATTTTCTTAGAGTGTTAGGCACAGGAAGGCTGCTGGCAACAGCCTCCCTGCTTCGTGGGACTTGGGGGGGGGGGGGGGAAGTAGTGTCCGCCCTGAGGGGTTTTGAGCCAATATCTCCGCTGACAGGACATTAGCTACTGAGGGTGATATTCGTTAGCCGCCCCAGGCGACCGCTCACTCCAGCAGCATGCCACCACTCCCTAACAGAGCCAGAAGATTCCAGTGGCGAATGAGTCACCAGCCCCCTCAGCAAGCAGGGAGCCGGTGTGAAGATGGCGGCAACAGAGTGGGAGCGCAGTACTAACTGCGCTCCGGAGGCTCAGCGGTACATGGTGCGGTGGTGTAAGGGGCGCCCAGAGCCAGTGCCTGTACCCTACACTGCCACCATGGCTGTCAGCGTCCTCGGTAACGCTGCCAGCAACATACCTCAGGCCAGTATAACTAAAGCAAAGTGCGGGATGCAGCGCCATGCTCAGGGGGCGGAGCTTCACAGAGCGGACCCAGCAGCGCTCAGTGCCATTTTCCTGCCTGCAGAGGGACGCTGACAGGGAGAGCTGTCCCTCCACGCAACTCCAGCTATCCTGTGCTGTACCAGGGGGTTGTAGAAGGAGGGGGAGCTGTAAATTTACTGTGTAGTCTACTAAGGTACACAGTCAGCGCTAGGTAGTTGTATTGCATCTACCTAGGGAAGTGCTGTGTGTGCGCTGGCTCCAAGCACTGTGTTTCTCTGTGTCATACTTGGGGGAAACTGTGTCTGACATTTTCCTGTGTGTGTGTGTGGGTGTCTGTATTCTCACATTGCCATGTCTAGGGACTCTGGGGGTCATTCCGAGTTGTTCGCTCGCAAGCTGCTTTTAGCAGCTTTGCACACGCTAAGCCGCCGCCTACTGGGTGTGAATCTTAGCTTCTCAAAATTGCGAACGAAAGATTCGCAATATTGCGAAAAGACTTCTCTGTGCAGTTTCTGAGTAGCTCGAGACTTACTCTGCCAGTGCGATCAGTTCAGTGCTTGTCGTTCCTGGTTTGACGTCACAAACACACCCAGCGTTCGGCCAGACACTCCTCCATTTCTCCAGCCACTCCCGCGTTTTTCCCAGAAACGGTAGCGTTTTTTCACACACTCCCATAAAACGGCCAGTTTCCGCCCAGAAACACCCACTTCCTGTCAATCACATTACGATCACCAGAACGAAGAAAAAACCTCGTAATGCCGTGAGTAAAATACCTAACTGCATAGCAAATTTACTTGGCGCAGTCGCAGTGCGAACATTGCGCATGCGCAGTTAGCGGAAAAACGCTGCGATGCGAAGAAAATTACCGAGCGAACAACTCGGAATGACCCCCTCTGTGTCTTATGCTGCAGAGGACAATTCCTCTTGGGATGAATCCATTCCATGTACACAGGAATGTAATGTTTTGTCTCAGAGCCTGAGTGATTGACCTCTATCAAGGGAATGATATCTCAGATCTCTACTAGGGTAGCTCATACTGAGACTGAAACTAAGGTGTTAAAGAAATCTATGGCAGTTTGGTCAGGTACTGTTCCTATTCCTTCAAAATCTAGCATGTTCCCACAGAAACGTGTACTTGCCCAGATTATGCAAGATGACACGGATACCGACTCTGACACAGCAGACGGCGATGGGGACGTGTTGAGGGGGGAGGCATCCCTTGCAAAGGGTGTGCAGCTCATGATTGAGGGCATTAGAGATGTGTTAAACATTACTGACACGCCACCTAAACAGGTTGAGGAGGCTTACTTCACTGACAATAAGAAAGCCTCGCTAACCTTCCCTGCGTCTAAAGAATTAAACGCTCTGTTTGAAAAATCTTGGGAGAACCCGGAGAAAAAATTCCAGATCCCAAAAAGGGTTCTGGTTGCTTTTCCCTTCCCTGAAGAGGATAGGAAAAAATGGGAAAACCCACCCATAGTTGACGCATCTGTTTCCAGATTGTCAAAAAAAAGGTGGTTTTACCTGTCCCTGGGTCTACCGCGTTAAAAGAACCGGCTGATCGTAAGATTGACACATGCTCAAATCCATATACACTGCTTCTGGAGTGGTGTTAAGGCCCACTATTGCCTGTGCATGGATTTCTAAAGCTCTAGTAAAGTGGTCAGGCACATTACTAGAGGATTTGGATACAATGGATAGAACTGACATTGAATTGTTTTTATGTAACATACAGGATTCTGCAGGGTTCATGGTGGAATCCATGAAGGACCTGGGTATGCTGACTGCACGGATATCTTCCATGTCGGTCTCAGCTCGCAGGAGAAGTGTGGAGAACCTACCCTACACAGGTCAGGCTCTATTTGGGGAATCATTGGATGCGTGGATTTCCGCGGCAACCACGGGTAAGTCAACTTTTATTCCCTCTGCTACACCTTCTACAAAGAAACCCTTTTTCTTCAGCAACATTGCAGTCCTTTCGGACCACTAAGACAAAAAAGTCCAAGCCTCCTACCACCTTCTTTAGAGGTGGTCGTGCAAAATTCAAAAAGCCTGCACCCGCAGGCTCCCAGGACCAGAAACCTGCTTCTGGTTCCTCAAAAACCTCATTATGACGGTGGACCGCTCAGCCTGGAGGACAGCCCGTCCCGGTGGGTGCGAGGCTCAGACGTTTCAGCCACGTGTCGTCCGGCCTAGATCCCTGGGTACAGGATGTTGTGTCCCAGGGGTACAGACTGGAGTTTCAAGAACTCCCGCCTCACCGATTCTTCAAATCAGGCTTGCCAGCTTTGCTGACAGACAGGGCTATCCTGCAGGAAGCCATCCAAAAATTGGAAAAGTCACAGATTATCCCAGTTCCACCTTTTATGCAAAACAAGGGTTATTATTCAAACCTATTCATGGTACCGAAACCGGATGGTTCGGTCAGACCAATTTTGTACTTGAAATCGTTAAACCCTTATCTGAGGGTGTTCAAATTCAAAATGGAGTCTCTCAGAGCGGTGATCTCCGGTCTGGAGGAGGGGGAGTTTCTGGTATCCCTGGATATCAAGGATGCGTACCTCCACATTCCGATTTGGCCGCCGCACCAGGCTTCTCTCAGATTTGCACTGTTAGACAGTCACTATCAATTTCAGGTACTGCCATTCGGCCTCTCCACAGCACAGAGGGTGTTCACCAAGGTGATGGCAGAGATGATGGTTCTCCGCATACAGGGGATGAACATAATCCCATATCTGGATGATCTGCTGATAAAGGCATCATCCAGGGTGACGTTGTTGCAGTCCATTGCTCTCACAACTCATCTGCTCAGGAAACACGGTTGGGTACTGAACCTTCCAAAGTCACATTTGGAGCCGACAGAGATTGTCTTTTCTGGGGATGATCCTCGACACGGAGGTGCAGAGGGTGTTTCTACCGGAGGAGAAAGCGTTGGTGATTCAAACAATGGTCCGGGATGTCCTGAAGCCAGCCCGGGTATCGGTTCATCAGTGCATTTGCCTTCCTGGGAAGATGGTTACCTCCTACGAGGCTCTACAGTACGGAAGAATTCATGCTCGGACCTTCCAACTGGATCTCCTAGACAAGTGGTCGGGATATCACCTACACATGCACCAGAGGAGACGTTTGTCGCCAAAAGCAAGGATTTCACTCCTCTGGTGGCTGCAAATGCCTCACCTTCTGGAGGGTCGCAGGTTCGGGATTCAGGACTGGATCCTTCAAACCATGAATGCAAGTCTCCGGGGTTGGGGTGCAGTCACTCAAGGGGAAACCTTCCAAGGAAGGTGTTCAAGCCTGGAATCCAGTCTTCCAATAAACATTCCGGAACTAAGAGCAGTCTACAACGGGCTTCTCCAAGCGGCTCATCTTCTGCGAGATCGAGCCATTCAAGTGCAGTCAGACAATGTAACGACGGTGGCCTACATAAACTGACAGGGCGGAACGAAGAGCAGAGCTGCAATGTCAGAGGTATCAAGAGTCATCCTCTGGGCAGAAAAACACGCATTGGCGCTGTCAGCAATCTTCATTCCGGGAGTGGACAACTGGGAAGCGGACTTTCTCAGAAGACACGATCTCCATCCAGGAGAGTGGGGCCTTCATCCAGAGGTGTTGACGGAGGTAACAAATCTTTGGGGGGTTCCTCAAATAGACATGATGGCCTCCAGCATCAACAAGAAGCTTCGGAAAGCAGTGGCGGTGGACGCTCTGGTGCCTCAGTGGATGTTCCAGTCGGTGTACTTGTTTCCTCCACTTCCAATCATCCCAAGAATTCTAAAGCTCATAAGGAGAACAAGAGTTCAGGCAATCCCCATTGCTCCAGACTGGCCAAGAAGGTCTTGGTACACAGATCTTCTGGATCTACTGCTGGAAGATCCGAGGCCTCTTCCTCTTCGGGAGGATCTGTTACAACAGGGGCCGTTCGCTTATCAAGATTTACCGCTGAAACTTTTGACGGCATGGAGGTTGAATGCCAGATATTAGCTCGGAAGGGCACTTCGAACAAAGTCATTCCTACCCTGATACAGGCTAGGAAAGGAGTAAAGTCTAAACATTACCATCGCATTTGGAAAAAGTATGTACCTTGGTGTGAATCCAAGAAGTTTCCTACTGTGGAGTTTCAACTGGGACGGTTTCCCCTCTTCCTGCAAGCAGGCGTGGATATGGGCCTGAGGATGGGATACGTAAAGGTCCAGATTTCGGCCTTTTCCATTTTCTTCCAGAAACAATTGGCTGCCCTCCCTGAGGTTCAGACTTTTTTTAAAAGGGGTTCTGCAAATCCAGCCTCCCTTTGTACCGCCCACGGTGCCCTGGGATCTTAACGTGGTGTTGCAGTTCCTCCAATCAGATTTGTTTGAGCCTCTACAGTAGGTTGAGGTCAAGTTTCTCACGTGGAAGGCTGTCACTTTGTTGGCCTTAGCTTCTGCTAGACGTGTGTCGGAGTTGGGGGCTTTGTCTTGCAAAAGTCCCTACTTGGTCTTCCACGAAGATAGGGCTGAGCTCCGGTCAAGTCAGCAGTTCCTTCCAAAGGTTGTGTCGGCTTTTCATATCACCCAAACTATTGTGGTGTCAGTTGCTACTGACTCCTCAATTCCATCAAAGTCCTTGGATGTTGTACGGGCTCTGAAACTCTATGTGAAGAGGACTGCTCGTCACAGAAAATCGGACTGTCTGTTTGTCCTGTGTGATCCCAAGAAAATTGGGTGTCCTGCTTCTAAGCAGACAATCTCTCGCTGGATCAGGTTCACTATCCAGCATGCATATTCTACTGCAGGATTGCAGTGTCCAACATCTGTTAAGGCCCACTCTACACGTAAAGTGGGTTCTTCCTGGGCGGCTACCCGGAGTGTCTCGGCTTTACAGCTTTGCCGAGTGGCTTCTTGGTCTGGGTCGCACACGTTTGCTAAGTTCTACAGGTTCGATACTTTGGCCTCTGAGGACCTCAAATTTGGTCAATCAGTTCTGCAGGAGCCTCCACGCTCTCCCTCCCGTTCTGGGAGTTTTGGTACATCCCCATGGTATTAAGGTGGACCCCAGCATCCTCTAGGACGTAAGAGAAAATAGGATTTTAATTACCTACCGGTAAATCCTTTTCTCGTAGTCCATAGAGGATGCTGGGGACTCCAAAAGGACCATGGGGTATAGACAGGATCCACAGGAGCTTGGGCACACTGAAAAGACTTTGACTGGGTGTGAACTGGCTCCTCCCTCTATGCCCCTCCTACAGACCCCAGTTATAGGAACTGTGCCCAGGAGAGACGGACATTTCAAGGAAAGGATTTTTGTTTAAACTAAAGGCGAGACACAACCAGCCCACACCACAAACATACCGTAGTTTTCCTGCAGTGGTTACTTGGTCAGTACTGCTTTGTTCTTAGTTAAGTACTGCGTTATTACTTGGTTCAGTAATGTTATTTAGCTGTTGCTGAGTTTTCAAGCTAGTTAGCTTGGTTTTCCCTGTTTGTGTGAGCTGGTGTGAATCTCGCCACTATCTGTGTAAAATCCTTCTCTCAAAGTTGTCCGTCTCCTCGGGCACAGTTTCTAGACTGAGTCTGGTAGGAGGGGCATAGAGGGAGGAGCCAGCCCACACTATTAAACTCTTAAAAGGCCAGTGGCTCCTAGTGGACCCGTCTATACCCCATGGTACTAATGTGGACCCCAGCATCCTCTACCGATTACAAGAAAAGGATTTACTGGTAGGTAATTAAAATCCTATTCTAATTATGGGCGCGCGCACACACACACACACACACGTTTCCGTCCCCTTAAACTTCCAGTTCTCTCTCTATAATAATAATAAAAATTAAAAAAAAGTTTCTAGGTTTTCAGCTTGAGTGCTTTGAGACATAATGGGGGGAATTCAAATGTTTGAAAAGTCAGTTGGGTGCCTGTTTTTTTCCTAACAACTGAATACCCCCGTGTGTGTGTATATGTAGATAGATAGATAGATAGATAGATAGATAGATAGATAGATAGATAGAGCCACGCTAGTCGTGGCTCCATCTGTGACTATCGCCTAGAGCGTCCCCGTCCACCCGGAGAGCGTCTCTGTCCGCACGCCCGGACAGAGATGCTCTGAATGGGAGTGTCTCTGTGCACTCCTAGCGTGACTAGTCAGACGGATCACCTAGTCATGCCGGGAGTGCTTGTTTGCGATGTAGCCATCTCAGATGAGCGCGGCTCCATCTGTGTGTGTATCTATATATATATATATATATACCATAGAAAGTTCCAAATAATTTGGAAGGTGCACTCGCACAAATAAATACTCGTAGATATTTCTTCATAAAATCACCAATGCTTTTATTGTCGACGTTTCGGTCTGGTCACAGGCCTTTATCAAGACGGGTGATATATCATGTCATCAATTCACCATTAGAAACAGCATGTGTATAATCTGCAAATGAACAGTAATATACAGTCACAAGCAATATGCCTCACCGGCCCCTGTGGGTACCTAACGGCTACAATAATGGACCCACCACCACAGGTACACACCTATTGAAACAGTGCCATAGAAGTATTTCCATCAAAAGGAAAAATACCAATTACCTGGGATACCTCTAGGTGTCCACACCGGACATCTCTCATATCAGAATATAAAGACATATAAAGTGCTTGGAAAGATACACTAAAATGCGTACTCCATTCTGCCAGAGAGATAATAAAACAATAAACAAATTTACACTCCAACCTCTATTGATTAAACCCACATCAGGGACATTAACTCCATACCTCATTGGAGTCACCATAAAGTAAATGAAGCAGCGGTACAGATGGTATTAGCATCAAAGATAGTCCAGCCTGCTAAAACCAAATAGGAAATACCCTCAATATATTCTAATACGGATCACAAATGCAAGTCATCATATATCCAATAATATAAAAGATCAGTACTCACTTCAGCCAAGGGACAAAGCAGGCATTGCTGCATGCTGTCCCTATGCACAAGTGAGCTATTTAAACTCAAATAACCGGAAGTGACGTCCGTTCCGGGCGCCACCCCTACAATCATAATTCACTCGTGGTAGAAACCTGATATATGCTCTATAGCACCCTAGACACACCGTAGAACAACGCCACAGTCGAGGGTCAGGCCACTCGGCCATATGAGCACCCGCGCCAGCTCCAGCCAAAAGCCGTCACCCGCAGTGCAATGCCACAGGAAACGCGTCATCATGCGTTCCAGCGGCAGCACTTCCGCGCGGCTCAGCAAAAGGAAGTGCCTAGACACACACAGCAGCCCTGTTGCTAAGTAACCGCACCACAGCGCCGGGCCATCCCTGTACTGAGCAAAACAATGCAGTGTCATCATGCGCTCCAATGACAGTACTTCCGTGCGGCTCAGCAACCGGAAGTACACGGCAAACCAACACAACCCTGTTGCTAAGCAACCAGAGTGAAATGCTAGAACGTCCCAGCACTAAGCTAGATAATATATACACCTGCTCGCTACAAGCAACCATAAATAAGATAGGATGGAGATTTTTAATCTAGTATAAATATTAATAACAGGTTCCATGGTTTTCTTATAGGCACTAATAGATCATCATAAAAACCACAACTAGTAACATACAAAGGGGTTAGTTCCATAACTGAAGAAAATAAGCACTCAGACAGGTGCCAATTTAATACCTCATGCATCCAACCCTACGTTAATGCATATGTACATATATATATACACACATACATCACCGTGGGTAACTTATAACTTATCCTGTCCAAATGTATGCCAGAAACCCAGGAGGCCGGTGAGTCATTCACAAAAAAATGGTAATACAGTAACAAAAAACATCTAGACATATAATAATACCTGACAAATACCAATTACCTGAATTAATATGTAAGCTTATATACCAACAGCCTATATCAGAATGAAGTTCCCCCTATTATTTGCCGTATTGGAACCCAACAAAAGGAAGGAAACTTGCTACTACAGAATAGGATGTAATACATTCACTTTGTTAAGACCCCTGGGTGAAACAGTATCGAGAGTGTATATCCAATAACACTCTCGTTGTTTGAGGGCCAAAGTTCGGTACCCTCCTATTGAATTTGGAGGGATCCAATCGATAATTTTGCACTTGTGGCTCGCCACTTGGTGCCTAGCTTCCAAGAAATGGCGAGCTACTGGCTTATCAGTCTTCCCCATAAGGATGGCTGTGTGTATTGAAGACCTGTGATTGGCCATCCGATCACGAAACATTCGGGTAGTAAGGCCGACATAGTACAGCCCACACGGGCACTTCAATATATATATATAATGAAATCTAGGCGACAATGCAGATGATATTTCAATCGAATGGTTCTTCCAGTATGTGGGTGGCTAAATGTAGATCTAGTGATCATAGACCGGCACGTAGTGCAACTACCGCACGAAAAACAACCCGGTTTAGACTGCATCAAAGCGGTCCAAGGGGTATTGATAGTATCTTCTTCAGGAAATAGTCTAGGTCTCACGAGGAGCTGTTTGAGATTAGCTCCTCTTCTGTACGCCATCATTGGTACCCCTGTTTTTGAAAAGGGTAAAGTTTCATCTGATTTGATAATAGGCCAATGACGATGTAATGCCTTTTTCATCTTAGCAGAGTTGCCATCAAACTGTGTAGGAAAGATCAAACGATCTTGGATTTTCTTTTTAGTTTTGGTACCAGTAAATATCTGTTCAGCTTTTTGTCTACACCCCCGTAGTTGTTTTGGGGAATAGCCACGTTCTAAAAAGCATGTAGTAATCTCATTGCATTGCTCATTCCTACGCCTTGGTTCTGAATTCAGCCTCATTACCCTTAAGAACTGTGAAGTCGGCAGACTCTCTTTTAGAGCTGACGGATGATGGCTGGTAGCTAACAATAACTGATTATGATCCGTAGGTTTCCGGAAGAGAGTGTGACTCAATTGTGTACCTGTATTCATAAGAGTAACATCCAGAAAATTAATTTCTGAATAGGAACTCGTTTGTGTAAATTTTATAGGACTAGGCAGTGCGTTCAACTCATCCACCATCGTATTGAATTCAACCTGCGTCCCTTGCCACAATAGAAAGACATCATCGATAAATCTACTGAAAAAAATGATATTGTGCCCGTATTTTGGAAAAATATATGTACTCTCATACCATGCCATGAATAAGTTTGCGTAAGCTGGTGCCAAATTTGACCCCATTGCTGTACCAGCAATTTGCATATAGAAATCTTTTTTATATACAAAGTGATTCTGTGTGAGTACCAGCTCAATCAACTCCAAAAGGAATTCTGTGGGATATTCAGTACATGGTGTACATTCAAATGCTGCTCTTGGAACTTCTAAACCTGCATGATGGGGTATTACGGTGTACAATGAACAGACATCAAGGGTAGCCAAAAGGGTTTCATTGGTCACTCTGATGTCTGTTACAAGTTGGAGAAAGTCCCCAGTATCCCTCAAATAACTAGGGATTGAATGAACCATGGGTTGCAGTAAGCTATCAAGAAAAATGGCAAGCGGTTGAAGAAGAGACCCCTCAGTGGCAATGATGGGCCGTCCCGGTGGCTGTGTAAGTGTTTTATGGATTTTTGGCAATAGATATATAATGGGGCACTTTGGGTATTCAACAGTGCAAAATCGTGCCAAGTCTTCAGAGATCCATCTCTGTTCAAGGCCTCTTCTGATAGTAGCATCAAGCTTCCGTTTTATCATTGGGACCGGGTTGGCATTAAATTTAACATAAGTAGTGGTATCGGAGAGCTGCCTCATGACCTCATGGTCATAATCACCCCAATCCTGCACCACAACAGCGCCACCTTTGTCAGCAGGCCTTATTACCAAATGGTTGGCCTCTTTAAGTTGATTTAGGGCTGTGCGCTCGGAGGGTGAAAGATTGTCATACAATCTTTTGGACTTATTCCCCTTGGTTTCACGCTGCACCAAACGTAAAAATGTCTTAATGCTGGAGTTGGTGGACGGTGGGTCAAATGTTGATTTAGCTTTAAAATTAGGTTCTTTACTAGAAGTAGCATCCTTGAAGAACTCGCGTAAACGCATGGTCCTTCCAAATTTAAATTGATCAACCGTTTGTTGGAAAAGATTGACTTCACATGTCGGCACAAAAGAGAGCACTTTAGAAAGGAGTCTCAGTTGGGCTTCATCAAGGGTCGTAGTTGAAAGATTGAAAACCATATATAAATCCGTCTCCGACGACCCCTTCTTCGACCAGTACCCCCCTCGCCGTGTGTGCGGTCTATGCCGCTTCGAAGCGGTCGGCTGTGCATGGTGTAACGATCTACTTTTTGTTCTAAAAAATTAGACTCGTATTGTCCTTCATTATACTCTGTGTCAGAAGTGGAAGCAGAAGACACATAGTCTCTCGACACCGGGGCGGTTCGTTGTCGCCTATTAGGTTGATTATGTCTCTCGTTTGCATTGTTGCCTAATAGCTACCTATACAGGGCATGGTTAGTATAATCATTGGCAACAGTTGCAAGTTTTTTCCGCTTGAAAGAGATGAGATCCTGCTTATATTTATCAATTTGTGTCTGCAGTCTCTCAGTCCAATTTTGGGACTTATCTTCCATAAGTGTAGCTGTATTTACCTTAACTACAGTTTCTGCATCAGCCCGTAATTTTTTAAGCTCATGCCCCACTTCCTCCACTACTAAAGCTATAAGGTCTAAAGAGCACTTATTAAGAACCCCGCACCACCGGCTACAAAAGACAGGGTTATTTCTACCCAAAGTAGGAATGTTATTTATTCGAAAACCACGCAGGATTTGTTTTTTCTGCACATATTCAGACAAAAATTGCCCATGTAGGGTAAGATCGACTTCTCTTTGTCTATGTTTTAGTAGTTTAAAGAAGATATCAGCCGACGTCTCGGCTGGTAATGCCTCGAAGTCAATTTTGTCAAACAGTAATTTTTCTATTTCATCATCCGTAAAGGAGACCGTCTCAATCTCAGCCTTAGCTAATAGCCCATCGTCCATTAAATACACCCCTCCTTGCGCCATATTGATTACCCCTAATCAAATTATTTACACTCCTGATATAAATTCAGGTTCATATCGGTGAGGCATATTGCTTGTGACTGTATATTACTGTTCATTTGCAGATTATACACATCCTGTTTCTAATGGTGAATTGATGACATGATATATCACCCGTCTTGATAAAGGCCTGTGACCAGACCGAAACGTCGACAATAAAAGCATTGGTGATTTTATGAAGAAATATCTACGAGTATTTATTTGTGCGAGTGCACCTTCCAAATTATTTGGAACTTTCTATGGTATATGTGTGGACCCATCCGGTCCATTAGGAGCACCCACCATTTGATGAACTTTCATTGATGAGAGTGCAGGATTATTGTTTATATATATATATATATATATATATATATCAGGGACGTGCAGTCAGGGTAGACAGGGGAGGCAGTGCCTCCGATGTCATTAAAGGAATTAAAATAATACAGAGAAGATACTTATGACATCTTCTGTGTCATAAGTATCTTCTTATAGTAATCTAGTCTTTTATAGCGTTTAAAAAAATATTTTGGAGGCACCTTTAGCGGTGCCTCTCGCTGCTAATACTAAATGGCCGGAAGCAGCGGGCGGGGGGCGTGGCCATGCAGAGGGCTGTAAAAGCCAATTAAAAAAAGCATTAGAAGCGGCACCTATAGAGGTGCCGCAGTGCAGCAGGGACGTGCTTTCAGCCATGAAAGCACGCCCCTGTCACAGTGATTGGGCAGCAGCAGCACTGACAGTGACCTGCATGCGGCTGTCACCGTCAGTGCTGCTGCTGTTACAGGGAGAGAGGAGAGAGTGCCAGCCAGTGTCTTCTGCTGCAGTTAGTGGCAGACAGTGCATGTAAGTGTTTAGTTTACACACACTGTCACACCACTGATTTATTCTTGTCCACTCACTGTCAGGTCTTTCAGTAACTTATTAGCACCACAATCGCGGCGCTGCTAAGTTAATGAAATCCCTGAACATTGTCTAACACAGTTGTACATTAATTGCCACCCCCCCCACTCCATTACACACTTGTTTTTATTCTTTAAGGCGGGACATTTGCGGCGGCGGAGCCGGGAATAATGCAGCGGCGGCGGGCGGCTGCGGCGGGGATTGTGCGGCGGAGGTGCGCAGTGGTGCTTCAGCGGCGGCGGGCCTTCACTGCTGCGGCGGGCCTTCACTGCGGCAGCGAGACTTCTGCGGCGGGCGGCGGAACTCTGCGGGCATTTTGGCTGCAGGTCTGGATCATGGATCCAGTCCCTGCAGCCATTAGGGCAACATAGTTGAGGGCTTTGCCACTTCCAAAAATGGCGCTGCTGTGCAGAGCCATTTTTGGAATCCAAGATGGCCGCCGCGAGCCAATCAAGGGCGCTGTCCCACCAGGTGAAGTCGGCGGAAGCCCTGGTGGGTCGGCGGCCACGCAAAAGAGCTATATGGCCGCCGACCCGCCATGCGAAGACGGCGGAAGCCCTGGTGGGCGCTGTCCCGCCAGGTGAAGTCGGCGAAAGCCCTGGTGGGTCGGCGGCTGGGCAAAAGAGCTATATGGCCACCGACCCACCAGGCGAAGTTGCAGATAAATAAAATATTTTAAAAAGCCAGTGTTTTGTTTTTATTTTAATATTTCCATTACAGGGGGACTATAGGTACCAGCGGGCCTTTAATGCCTTGCATGCTGGTACTTGTGGTTCTCCAAGTACCAGCATGAGTGGCAGGATTGCTTGGACTTGTAGTCCCATTGTAAAGGACAATATTGCTTTTTAAGTAAGCTATCAACCCTGCACCCACCGCCCAGGGGTGTGGGGGATAGCACCGGGCTTCAGCAAAGGCCTGGGGTACCCTCGAGAGGGGGACCCCTGTATTGGGGGGGTCCCCACTTCACTAGGAACCTCTGGCCTTTTGCTGACTAGTTAGGGGGCTTGAATGCTTTGGCCACGGGACCGGTAAAGCCATTGCCTCCTGGACCATTTACCTAACCGCACATCCCTGATTTCTAGTGTGTATTAAAGCTGGGTACACACTTGTCCAATCCCCGGGAGATCAGACAGCAGATCAGACTGTTTATACAGGTTGAGTATCCCTTATCCAAAATCCCACATTTTTTGTTCCCCTACTGAGATAATGACACATATAGATGTATATTATATAATATAGCTATATAAGATATTTATATATACACATAATATAATATATAATATATGTGTCATTATCTCAGTAGGGGACCCAAAAATGTGGTATTTTGAATTTTGGATAAGGGATACTCAACCTGTACAATCCTTCTGCAGACCTGCTCGCAGATTCTACAGCCAATCCTCGCTACACACTTGGCCAAATTTTCAACAAAGCAATCTGTGACCAATTCTGCTGAAAAAAATTAATTTGGCTGTGCTAGAAGGGAAATATATTACTGATGAATGTATTTAATTATAATGGACAATGGGGAAAAAAATATAGGTCCTCTAAAAGGCATAACCAGCCCCAGGCACTTTCAACCAGGCCTGGTCTAAAAAATACAGGGAACAAATCATATAGGGGTCCCCGTATTTAATGAACCATCACAGGGTCCTTGGAGGTTGCCCTGGTTCTAAAATTATGGGGAACAAAATGAGTAGAGGTTTCCCATATTTTCATAACCAGCACCTGGCTCCACTAGCAGGGGAGTAATGCCACAGCCATGGGACACACTTGATGGAGTCCCGTGGTCAAAGCATCCATCCCCCTCTCTAACTAGTCAGCCCAGGCCAGGGATTCCTGGAGAACTGTGGACCCCCCCCCCAATAAAGGGGTCACCCCTCTCCATGGCACCCAAGGCCAGGGCTCAAGCCCTGGGCTATCCATGGCACCCCTGGGCTGTAGGTGCTGAGTTGATAGGGGTGCAGAGTTGATAGTCCAATAGTTACAAATAAAATATTGTCATTTACAGGAGAACTACAGGTCCCAGCAAGCCTCTCCTGCATACTGGTACTTGGAGAACCTCAAGTTCCAGCATGTGGGGTATTAAGGGTCCGCTGATACCTATAGGCCCCCTGTAAAAGAAATATTAAAATAAAAAAGACATCTAGGGGTGTGGCCTGACGCACAAGTAGCCAGACGTGTTTATGGAGAGCTCCTGCTGCATACACCTTTAATAAGACTTTTTAGCCATATCTCACGCTTTGAAGGGCTCGCCACCCTCTTCATTTGGTCCTCCGAACCTCCCCTATCATTTACTCAACCTGCCCTTGGCCCTGGGATGTCTTGAGAGGCTCCCGAGCCTTGCAGTCTTCCCAGCCTTCTGATCCGGGGACTCGAGCTACATCTGTACCTGACCAGAACTTCCAGGCCCGCCGGACACAGCGCACATCGCATTGGGAGCGCCCGGAGATTCCCCTTGCATCTCATCATTGCTCCCCCCAGCACTGAAGACACTGCTTCCCCCGCCACTTACCCGGGAGCGGAGTGACCGCCCCCCTTGCTGTGAAGAGGGGGCATCTGGCACATCACTGGAGACTGCTCCCGGCGGCAGCCAGCTCGAGCCGCAGACTGCACAGAGCTGAATGCGGGAGCACTCTCAACACCGGAGCCAGCCGCGGCAGCTCTCAATGGATCTCTCCCACTACACACCACCTGCTGCCCTCCGGAGCCCAGCTGCCATCTCTGCTCATTGCCTTTTGCCTGCACCCTCCTGTCATCTAGTCTCCACAGCCATTTTGGATTGGATGCTGTTTCCACTCACCAGCATCCTCTCTCCAGCACAGCAGCTGTAGGGTGCACAGGTTGGTGAGTGCTTTCTTATTTACACTGAGCAAGACGACAAACACTGTGGTCCTAATTATAGGACTGTTTCAGTTCCTTTTTTCTCCTCATGTTTTTCCTTTCCTCTTCTCTTTCCTTTTTCTCTTGTTCTTCTCCTACCTTCTCCATTTTTCCGAGAGTTCAGATATGTTTCCAGTCCTTTAAACTGTAAACTTGTGCGACTTACACTCCCCAATGGTTAAGTTTTACTAGCTGAATGTCAATGGCCTTAATTCCACGAACAAGAGGCGCCATAAAGGCTTTCCATAAAGCAAGGGCTAGCATAGTCGGCCTCCAGGAAACACATTTCTCAGCCGCCGCTGCTCCTACTTTTCATAACTCTCGCTATTCCTCTGGCTACTTTGCCAATGGACCTTTTAAAAGGTGTGGAGTAGCTATCTTATTTCATAATTCATTCCATTTTGAACTGACCTCCTAACTATTGGATAAAGATGTGCATTATTTGATTTTAGTGGGGAAATTGGAAGACAAAGAGATTATGATTGTCTCTCTCTATGCTCCAAAAACCAACCAGATTTCCTTCCTGAAGAAATTATTTGAAACAATACAGAGGGTTCAGAAAAGTCACGTAGTCATTATGTAATTATACAGTATATGTTTACTGTGTATACATGCATACACACTCACATACTGTAGATTCATTTTCCAATGTCCTCAACAACAGATATATCCGCAGATTGATCTGCAGATATATCTTTAGGTGTATATCCACCTTAACACTTTTATATCCTAAAACGTGCATCCACCCACTGCCATCCAGGGGTGCGGGGCATAGCACAGGACTGAAAGGTTATTGCTTGGGAGGTGGGGATCCTATGTTGAGTCCCCGCTTTCCAGGAAATTCCAGCCCTTGCAACTAGTTTGGGTCTGGTTAATGTAATAGGAAGGGACATCTATGCTGTGTGTTCCCACTGCTATGGCATTATCACCCTGTCTGGTTCATTAGGAAAAATGGGATACTCCATGTTGCCCCCACACACACACACACACACACACACACACACACACACACACACACACAAACAAACACATACACACACTTTCCTTTGCTGACTGACTTTCAAAATCACACCGTTTTTGTTAAAACCAGATAGGGGTCCAATCCAATTAGGTGCAAGTCTGCAAATAATTTGTAGCCTTCACATAAATATGCTCACCTGCGGCTCAGGTTTGCAAACTATGCCAAATGCGATGTGAGAAAAGTGGCGAGACTTTCATAGACCCCAAAAAGGTGGAATCATAGAAGGCTTTAAGTGGGGATAAGGAAAGTACTGGATACTTTTAAAAGGTGTCAAATGTGTAGGTTTTTGCATTTGTTTCTTTAAATTAAAGAAATCTAACGCAAATTAATTTCATTTAAATATAAAGGAATTAAATGGAAATGCCAAAAGAAAAGGAAAAAAAGCTTTTGGGGTAGTTTGAAGTGACTTTAAAAGATATTTTTCTATTTCTTTTATTTAATACTTTTCATGAAATTGTGGATGCATGATTTAACGAATAAGGGTTTGAGGCCATGTTATTATTCTAAAAAATGTCATGTTATTATTGGCTCAATTAAGCTAATTTAAACATTTCCAAAATGCCTAACTAGTCATGGGGATAGGGGGGTGTCAAAGAGGTTCTGAAGCAAGTCCAGACATTTTTAACATCAAATAAAGATTCTACACCTCAGGGTAGTGAACAAAAATAATGTGCGTTTACTCTGATTAAGTGCGAAGTTCCTAATTGGATTGCAAAATTAATTTGCAGTGCAAATTTTCAGAGAAAATCGCACTCATACAATGCTACTTGCACGTACTTGGATTGACCCCATAGATGTATGTGTGCGTACATGTCATTTTTTCATATTATTTATTTTTTTGGTCAGGATATATTGTATATTTTTTATTTATATAACTTTCTAGTAAATCATGTGTCCTACATCAGCGCTCTCTCTTTTTTGTTAGATTTTATAGCTGACTTCAAGCTAGTTTGAAAAAATGGAAAATGACATCATAGCAAACCTTAAACAGTTTTCCAAGTTGGACTTTCAGGCAAAGCGGGGACTGATAACTAATGGAAGACCAATGCCTGAGCTTAAGGGCCTTCTTCAAACGGCAGGACGGAAGAAAATTACACGGACATTCCAAGTGGAGTGGTACCAACGAAAAGACTGGTTGTGTGGCTGTGCTACGAGGAATCGTCTGTACTGCTTTCCCTGCCTTCTGTTTACCACTAGTGATGAGCACCGGAAATTTTTCGGGTTTTGTGTTTTGGTTTTGGGTTCGGTTCCGCGGCCGTGTTTTGGGTTCGAACGCGTTTTGGCAAAACCTCACCGAAATTTTTTTGTCGGATTCGGGTGTGTTTTGGATTCGGGTGTTTTTTTCAAAAAACCCTAGAAAACAGCTTAAATCATAGAATTTGGGGGTCATTTTGATCCCAAAGTATTATTAACCTCAATAACCATAATTTCCACTCATTTTCAGTCTATTCTGAACACCTCACACCTCACAATATTATTTTTAGTCCTAAAATTTGCACCGAGGTCGCTGGATGACTAAGCTCAGCGACCCAAGTGGCCGACACAAACACCTGGCCCATCTAGGAGTGGCACTGCAGTGTCACGCAGGATGGCCCTTCAAGTAACTACTCCCCAAACAGCACATGACGCAAAGAAAAAAAGAGGTGCAATGAGGTAGCTGTGTGGCTAAGCTAAGCGACCCAAGTGGCCGACACAAACACCTGGCCCATCCAGGAGTGGCACTGCAGTGTCACGCAGGATGGCCCTTCCAAAAAACACCCCCCAAACAGCACATGACGCAAAGAAAAAAAGAGGCGCAATGAGGTAGCTGTGTGACTAAGCTAAGCGACCCTAGTGGCCGACACAAACACCTGGCCCATCTAGGAGTGGCACTGCAGTGTCACGCAGGATGGCCCTTCAAAAAACTACTCCCCAAACAGCACATGACGCAAAGAAGAAAAAAAAGATGCGCAATGAGGAAGCTGTGTGGCTAAGCGACCCTAGTGGCCGACACAAACACCTGGCCCATCCAGGAGTGGCACTGCAGTGTCACGCAGGATGGCCCTTCCAAAAAACACCCCCCAAACAGCACATGACGCAAAGAAAAAAAGAGGCGCAACGAGGTAGCTGTGTGACTAAGCTAAGCGACCCTAGTGGCCGACACAAACACCTGGCCCATCTAGGAGTGGCACTGCAGTGTCACGCAGGATGGCCCTTCAAAAAACTACTTAGCAAACAGCACATGACGCACAGAAGAAAAAAAGATGCGCAATGAGGTAGCTGTGTGACTAAGATAAGCGACCCAAGTGGCCGACACAAACACCTGGCCCATCTAGGAGTGGCACTGCAGTGTCACGCAGGATGGCCCTTCCAAAAACTACTCCCCAAACAGCACATGACGCAAAGAAAAATGAAAGAAAAAAGAGGTGCAAGATGGAATTGTCCTTGGGCCCTCCCACCCACCCTTATGTTGTATAAACAGGACATGCACACTTTAACCAACCCATCATTTCAGTGACAGGGTCTGCCACACGACTGTGACTGAAATGACGGGTTGGTTTGGACCCCCACCAAAAAAGAAGCAATTAATCTCTCCTTGCACAAACTGGCTCTACAGAGGCAAGATGTCCACCTCATCATCATCCTCCGATATATCACCGTGTACATCCCCCTCCTCACAGATTATCAATTCGTCCCCACTGGAATCCACCATCTCAGCTCCCTGTGTACTTTGTGGAGGCAATTGCTGCTGGTGAATGTCTCCACGGAGGAATTGATTATAATTCATTTTAATGAACATCATCTTCTCCACATTTTTTGGATGTAACCTCGTACGCCGATTGCTGACAAGGTGAGCGGCGGCACTAAACACTCTTTCGGAGTACACACTTGTGGGAGGGCAACTTAGGTAGAATAAAGCCAGTTTGTGCAAGGGCCTCCAAATTGCCTCTTTTTCCTGCCAGTATAAGTACGGACTGTCTGACGTGCCTACTTGGATGCGGTCACTCATATAATCCTCCACCATTCTTTCAATGGGGAGAGAATCATATGCAGTGACAGTAGACGACATGTCCGTAATTGTTGTCAGGTCCTTCAGTCCGGACCAGATGTCAGCATCAGCAGTCGCTCCAGACTGCCCTGCATCACCGCCAGCGGGTGGGCTCGGAATTCTGAGCCTTTTCCTCGCACCCCCAGTTGCGGGAGAATGTGAAGGAGGAGATGTTGACAGGTCGCATTCCGCTTGACTTGACAATTTTGTCACCAGCAGTTCTTTGAACCCCAGCAGACTTGTGTCTGCCGGAAAGAGAGATCCAAGGTAGGTTTTAAATCTAGTATCGAGCACGGTGGCCAAAATGTAGTGCTCTGATTTCAACAGATTGACCACCCGTGAATCCTTGTTAAGCGAATTAAGGGCTCCATCCACAAGTCCCACATGCCTAGCGGAATCGCTCTGTGTTAGCTCCTCCTTCAATGTCTCCAGCTTCTTCTGCAAAAGCCTGATGAGGGGAATGACCTGACTCAGGCTGGCAGTGTCTGAACTGACTTCACGTGTGGCAAGTTCAAAAGGTTGCAGAACCTTGCACAACGTTGAAATCATTCTCCACTGCGCTTGAGACAGGTGCATTCCACCTCCTATATCGTGCTCAGTTGTATAGGCTTGAATGGCCTTTTGCTGCTCCTCCAACCTCTGAAGCATATAGAGGGTTGAATTCCACCTCGTTACCACTTCTTGCTTCAGATGATGGCAGGGCAGGTTCAGGCGTTTTTGGTGGTGCTCCAGTCTTCTGTACGTGGTGCCTGTACGCCGAAAGTGTCCCGCAATTCTTCTGGCCACCGACAGCATCTCTTGCACGCCCCTCTCGTTTTTTAAATAATTCTGCACCACCAAATTCAAGGTATGTGCAAAACATGGGACGTGCTGGAATTTGCCCAGATTTAATGCACACACAATATTGCTGGCGTTGTCCGATGCCACAAATCCACAGGAGAGTCCAATTGGGGTAAGCCATTCCGCGATGATCTTCCTCAGTTGCCGTAAGAGGTTTTCAGCTGTGTGCGTATTCTGGAAACCGGTGATACAAAGCGTAGCCTGCCTAGGAAAGAGTTGGCGTTTGCGAGATGCTGCTACTGGTGCCGCCGCTGCTGTTCTTGCGGCGGGAGTCCATACATCTACCCAGTGGGCTGTCACAGTCATATAGTCCTGAGCCTGCCCTGCTCCACTTGTCCACATGTCCGTGGTTAAGTGGACATTGGGTACAACTGCATTTTTTAGGACACTGGTGAGTCTTTTTCTGAGGTCTGTGTACATTTTCGGTATCGCCTGCCTAGAGAAATGGAAGCTAGATGGTATTTGGTACCGGGGACACAGTACCTCCAACAAGTCTCTAGTTGGCTCTGCAGTAATGATGGATACCGGAACCACGTTTCTCACCGCCCAGGATGCCAAGGCCTCAGTTATCCACTTTGCAGCAGGATGACTGCTGTGATATTTCATCTTCCTCGCAAAGGACTGTTGGACAGTCAATTGCTTGGTGGAAGTAGTAAAAGTGGTCTTACGACTTCCCCTCTGGGATGACCATCGACTCCCAGCAGCAGCAACAGCAGCGCCAGCAGCAGTAGGCGTTACACGAAAGGATGCATCGGAGGAATCCCAGGCAGGAGAGGACTCGTCAGAATTGCCAGTGACATGGCCTGCAGGACTATTGGCATTCCTGGGGAAGGAGGAAATTGACACTGAGGGAGTTGGTGGGGTGGTTTGCGTGAGCTTGGTTACAAGAGGAAGGGATTTACTGGTCAGTGGACTGCTTCCGCTGTCGCCCAAAGTTTTTGAACTTGTCACTGACTTATGATGAATGCGCTGCAGGTGACGTATAAGGGAGGATGTTCCGAGGTGGTTAACGTCCTTACCCCTACTTATTACAGCTTGACAAAGGCAACACACGGCTTGACAAATGTTGTCCGCATTTTTGTTGAAATACTTCCACACCGAAGAGCTGATTTTTTTGGTATTTTCACCAGGCATGTCAATGGCCCTATTCCTCCCACGGACAACAGGTGTCTCCCCGGGTGCCTGACTTAAACAAACCACCTCACCATGAGAATCCTCCTGGTCAATTTCCTCCCCAGCGCCAGCAACACTCATATCCTCTTCATCCTGGTGTACTTCAACACTGACATCTTCAATCTGACTATCAGGAACTGGACTGCGGGTGCTCCTTCCAGCACTTGCAGGGGGCGTGCAAATGGTGGAAGGCGCATGCTCTTCACGTCCAGTGTTGGGAAGGTCAGGCATCGCAAACGACACAATTGGACTCTCCTTGTGGATTTGTGATTTCGAAGAATGCACAGTTCTTTGCTGTGCTTTTGCCAGCTTGAGTCTTTTCATTTTTCTAGCGAGAGGCTGAGTGCTTCCATCCTCATGTGAAGCTGAACCACTAGCCATGAACATAGGCCAGGGCCTCAGCCGTTCCTTGCCACTCCGTGAGGTAAATGGCATATTGGCAAGTTTACGCTTCTCCTCCGACAATTTTATTTTAGATTTTTGAGTCCTTTTTTTACTGATATTTGGTGTTTTGGATCTTACATGCTCTGTACTATGACATTGGGCATCGGCCTTGGCAGACGACGTTGATGGCATTTCATCGTCTCGGCCATGACTAGTGGCAGCAGCTTCAGCACGAGGTGGAAGTCGATCTTGATCTTTCCCTATTTTTGGAACCTCAACATTTTTGTTCTCCATATTTTAATAGGCACAACTAAAAGGCACCTCAGGTAAACAATGGAGATGGATGGATACTAGTATACTTATGGATGGACGAGCGACTGCCGACACAGAGGTATCTACAGCCGTGGACTACCGTACTGCGTCTGCTGCTAATATAGACTGGATGATAATGATATAAAAAATATATATATATCACTACTGCAGCCGGACAGGTATATATTATATAATGACGGACCTGCTGGACACTGTCAGCACTGCAGACTTCTAAAGTAAGCTACTAGTATCAAGAAGATAGAAAAAAAAAAACACCACAGGTAGGTGGTATACAATTATGGATGGACGAGCGACTGCCGACACAGAGGTAGCTACAGCCGTGGACTACCATACTGCGTCTGCTGCTAATATAGACTGGATGATAATGATATAAAAAATATATATATATCACTACTGCAGCCGGACAGGTATATATTATATAATGACGGACCTGCTGGACACTGTCAGCACTGCAGACTCCTAAAGTAAGCTACTAGTATCAAGAAGATAGAAAAAAAAAAAAAACACAACAGGTAGGTGGTATACAATTATGGATGGACGAGCGACTGCCGACACAGAGGTAGCTACAGCCGTGGACTACCGTACTGCGTCTGCTGCTAATATAGACTGGATGATAATGATATAAAAAATATATATATATCACTACTGCAGCCGGACAGGTATATATTATATAATGACGGACCTGCTGGACACTGTCAGCACTGCAGACTCCTAAAGTAAGCTACTAGTATCAAGAAGATAGAAAAAAAAAAAACACAACAGGTAGGTGGTATACAATTATGGATGGACGAGCGACTGCCGACACAGAGGTAGCTACAGCCGTGGACTACCGTACTGCGTCTGCTGCTAATATAGACTGGATGATAATGATATAATATATATATATATATATCACTACTGCAGCCGGACAGGTATATATTATATAATGACGGACCTGCTGGACACTGTCAGCACTGCAGACTCCTAAAGTAAGCTACTAGTATCAAGAAGATAGAAAAAAAAAAACACCACAGGTAGGTGGTATACAATTATGGATGGACGAGCGACTGCCGACACAGAGGTAGCTACAGCCGTGGACTACCGTACTGCGTCTGCTGCTAATATAGACTGGATGATAATGATATAAAAAATATATATATATCACTACTGCAGCCGGACAGGTATATATTATATAATGACTGACCTGCTGGACACTGTCAGCACTGCAGACTCCTAAAGTAAGCTACTAGTATCAAGAAGATAGAAAAAAAAAAAAAACACCACAGGTAGGTGGTATACAATTATGGATGGACGAGCGACTGCCGACACAGAGGTAGCTACAGCCGTGGACTACCGTACTGCGTCTGCTGCTAATATAGACTGGATGATAATGATATAAAAAATATATATATATATCACTACTCCAGGACAGGTATATATTATATAATGACGGACCTGCTGGACACTGTCAGCAGAATGCGTTTATAGAATAAAAACACCACACGACGAGTGTTTAACTTTTTCAGGCAGACAATCACAATATACTGGTGGTCAGTGGTCACTGGTCAGTCACACTGGCAGTGGCACTCTGGCAGCAAAAGTGTGCACTGTTAATGTACTCCTGCTATAACTGCTCCCCAGTCTCCCCCACAATTAAGCTGTGTGAGCAGTGAGCACTCAGCACAGTCAAATATACATAGATGATGCAGCACACTGAGGCTGAGCACAGATATGGTATACTGTGTCACTGTGTATCGTTTTTTTTCAGGCAGAGAACGGATTATATTAAATAATAATAAAACTGCACTGGTCAGTCACTAGTAAACTCTGCACTCTCTGAGTACTCCTAAGCTCCAGTTAATCAAGTGTCTCACTCTCACTCTCTATCTATTTCTATTCTAAACGGAGAGGACGCCAGCCACGTCCTCTCCCTATCAATCTCAATGCACGTGTGAAAATGGCGGCGACGCGCGGCTCCTTATATAGAATCCGAGTCTCGAGATAGAATCCGAGCCTCGCGAGAATCCGACAGCGGGATGATGACGTTCGGGCGCGCTCGGGTTAACCGAGCAAGGCGGGAAGATCCGAGTCTGCCTCGGACCCGTGTAAAAAGGCTGAAGTTCGGGGGGGTTCGGATTCCGAGGAACCGAACCCGCTCATCACTATTTACCACCGTCGACAATGTTTGGACTAACTCAGGATTTCGTGACTTGAAAAATCTGCCAAGGAGCCTCAGCAAACATGAAAAGTCAGTAAATCATATCCAAAGCCAAATTACTTTAAAGACTTTTGGAATCACAAGGATAGATCTGGCTTTGAGTGAACAGCGGAGATTAAATATCAGCATGCATAATGCTAAGGTAAAGGAAAACCGGGAGATTTTAAAATGCCTTATTAATGCCACTTGTTTCCTAGCGAAACAGGAGTTAGCATTTCGTGGAAACGATGAGAGTGCAAGCTCTTTTAATCGTGGCAACTATGTGGAGCTAGTATATGCTTTTGCTGAGGAAAATGAGAAGTTAGCTAAGCATTTGGAGACATGCAGCGTGTTTTCTGGCTTATCAAACAGAATCCAGAATGATTTAATTGAAGCAATTGGTGATGTGATCCGAAATGATATGAAAGAAGAGATTAATGCCGCCCCATTTGTAGCAGTTGAAGTAGATGAGACAACAGATGTCACAAGCAAAGCCCAGCTCTTTTTGCATTATGTTGCTAAAAGTGAGGTGAAGGAAGCATTTTTGGGTTTCGATGATGTGAGTGAAGATAGACGAGCACCAGCGATTGCTGAATATCTTTTGGGAGTGTTGGAGAAATACAACTGTGTTAAAAAGCTGGTATCTCAGACTTATGATGGAGCCTCTGTGATGGCATCAGATCTCAATGGGGTGCAGGCCAAGATTAAAGAGAAGATACCTGAAGCTATGTTTATCCATTGTTATGCGCACAAATTAAATCTGGTTCTCTTGCATTCAGCAAAATGTATGCCTCAGTGTAACACTTTTTTTAAAACACTTGAGGGACTTTCAGGATTTTTCAATAAGTCGACCAAGCGCACTCACCTACTTGATGATGTTGTGAAGCGACGTTTGCCAAGAGCAGCGCCCACGAGATGGAGCTCACATTCCAGACTAGTGCAGGCAATCAGCATATTCCAATCTGATATACGTGCTATGTTTAAGATTATGAAAGAAAATCCTCGAGACTGGGACAATGACACACTGTACATGGCCAATGGATATGATCTCTGGCTGTCAAAAGCATCCACATGCTTCTTCATTATGGCATATGAGGGCATTTTCAATGAAACCGATTCACTCTTTCGTGTGCTGCAAAATAAAATAATGGACATTGGATTCTGCTGTGGACGAATCCGTAACACGATGGGAGCAGTAGATCGCCAGAGACAAGAGTTTGATAGTTTTTATAACCGATTTGAGCAGAAATGTGTCACCCTTGGCCTGACAGACAATGCCCGAAGCAACCAAGTGATGATAAATGAGAGGAAAAGAATGTTTTATAACATTCTGGATAGAGATGAGCGCCTGAAATTTTTCGGGTTTTGTGTTTTGGTTTTGGGTTCGGTTCCGCGGCCGTGTTTTGGGTTCGAACGCGTTTTGGCAAAACCTCACCGAATTTTTTTTGTCGGATTCGGGTGTGTTTTGGATTCGGGTGTTTTTTTCAAAAAACACTAAAAAACAGCTTAAATCATATAATTTGGGGGTCATTTTGATCCCAAAGTATTATTAACCTCAAAAACCATAATTTACACTCATTTTCAGTCTATTCTGAATACCTCACACCTCACAATATTATTTTTAGTCCTAAAATTTGCACCGAGGTCGCTGTGTGAGTAAGATAAGCGACCCTAGTGGCCGACACAAACACCGGGCCCATCTAGGAGTGTCACTGCAGTGTCACGCAGGATGTCCCTTCCAAAAAACCCTCCCCAAACAGCACATGACGCAAAGAAAAAAAGAGGCGCAATGAGGTAGCTGTGTGAGTAAGATTAGCGACCCTAGTGGCCGACACAAACACCGGGCCCATCTAGGAGTGGCACTGCAGTGTCACGCAGGATGGCCCTTCCAAAAAACCCTCCCCAAACAGCACATGACGCAAAGAAAAAAAGAGGCGCAATGAGGTAGCTGTGTGAGTAAGATTAGCGACCCTAGTGGCCGACACAAACACCGGGCCCATCTAGGAGTGGCACTGCAGTGTCACGCAGGATGTCCCTTCCAAAAAACCCTCCCCAAACAGCACATGACGCAAAGAAAAAAAGAGGCGCAATGAGGTAGCTGTGTGAGTAAGATTAGCGACCCTAGTGGCCGACACAAACACCGGGCCCATCTAGGAGTGGCACTGCAGTGTCACGCAGGATGTCCCTTCCAAAAAACCCTCCCCAAACAGCACATGACGCAAAGAAAAAAAGAGGCGCAATGAGGTAGCTGACTGTGTGAGTAAGATTAGCGACCCTAGTGGCCGACACAAACACCGGGCCCATTTAGGAGTGGCACTGCAGTGTCACGCAGGATGTCCCTTCCAAAAAACCCTCCCCAATCAGCACATGATGCAAAGAAAAAGAAAAGAAAAAAGAGGTGCAAGATGGAATTGTCCTTGGGCCCTCCCACCCACCCTTATGTTGTATAAACAAAACAGGACATGCACACTTTAACCAACCCATCATTTCAGTGACAGGGTCTGCCACACAACTGTGACTGATATGACGGGTTGGTTTGGACCCCCCCCAAAAAAGAAGCAATTAATCTCTCCTTGCACAAACTGGCTCTACAGAGGCAAGATGTCCACCTCATCATCACCCTCCGATATATCACCGTGTACATCCCCCTCCTCACAGATTATCAATTCGTCCCCACTGGAATCCACCATCTCAGCTCCCTGTGTACTTTGTGGAGGCAATTGCTGCTGGTCAATGTCTCCGCGGAGGAATTGATTATAATTCATTTTAATGAACATCATCTTCTCCACATTTTCTGGATGTAACCTCGTACGCCGATTGCTGACAAGGTGAGCGGCGGCACTAAACACTCTTTCGGAGTACACACTTGTGGGAGGGCAACTTAGGTAGAATAAAGCCAGTTTGTGCAAGGGCCTCCAAATTGCCTCTTTTTCCTGCCAGTATAAGTACGGACTGTGTGACGTGCCTACTTGGATGCGGTCACTCATATAATCCTCCACCATTCTATCAATGTTGAGAGAATCATATGCAGTGACAGTAGACGACATGTCCGTAATCGTTGTCAAGTCCTTCAGTCCGGACCAGATGTCAGCATCAGCAGTCGCTCCAGACTGCCCTGCATCACCGCCAGCGGGTGGGCTCGGAATTCTGAGCCTTTTCCTCGCACCCCCAGTTGCGGGAGAATGTGAAGGAGGAGATGTTGACAGGTCGCGTTCCGCTTGACTTGACAATTTTGTCACCAGCAGGTCTTTCAACCCCAGCAGACTTGTGTCTGCCGGAAAGAGAGATCCAAGGTAGGCTTTAAATCTAGGATCGAGCACGGTGGCCAAAATGTAGTGCTCTGATTTCAACAGATTGACCACCCGTGAATCCTTGTTAAGCGAATTAAGGGCTCCATCCACAAGTCCCACATGCCTAGCGGAATCGCTCCGTGTTAGCTCCTCCTTCAATGTCTCCAGCTTCTTCTGCAAAAGCCTGATGAGGGGAATGACCTGACTCAGGCTGGCAGTGTCTGAACTGACTTCACGTGTGGCAAGTTCAAAGGGCATCAGAACCTTGCACAACGTTGAAATCATTCTCCACTGCGCTTGAGACAGGTGCATTCCACCTACTATATCGTGCTCAATTGTATAGGCTTGAATGGCCTTTTGCTGCTCCTCCAACCTCTGAAGCATATAGAGGGTTGAATTCCACCTCGTTACCACTTCTTGCTTCAGATGATGGCAGGGCAGGTTCAGTAGTTTTTGGTGGTGCTCCAGTCTTCTGTACGTGGTGCCTGTACGCCGAAAGTGTCCCGCAATTCTTCTGGCCACCGACAGCATCTCTTGCACGCCCCTGTCGTTTTTTAAAAAATTCTGCACCACCAAATTCAAGGTATGTGCAAAACATGGGACGTGCTGGAATTTGCCCATATTTAATGCACACACAATATTGCTGGCGTTGTCCGATGCCACAAATCCACAGGAGAGTCCAATTGGGGTAAGCCATTCCGCGATGATCTTCCTCAGTTGCCGTAAGAGGTTTTCAGCTGTGTGCGTATTCTGGAAACCGGTGATACAAAGCGTAGCCTGCCTAGGAAAGAGTTGGCGTTTGCGAGATGCTGCTACTGGTGCCGCCGCTGCTGTTCTTGCGGCGGGAGTCCATACATCTACCCAGTGGGCTGTCACAGTCATATAGTCCAGAGCCTGCCCTGCTCCACTTGTCCACATGTCCGTGGTTAAGTGGACATTGGGTACAGCTGCATTTTTTAGGACACTGGTGACTCTTTTTCTGAGGTCTGTGTACATTTTCGGTATCGCCTGCCTAGAGAAATGGAACCTAGATGGTATTTGGTACCGGGGACACAGTACCTCCAACAAGTCTCTAGTTGGCTCTGCAGTAATGATGGATACCGGAACCACGTTTCTCACCACCCAGGATGCCAAGGCCTCAGTTATTCCGCTTTGCAGTAGGATGACTGCTGTGATATTTCATCTTCCTCGCAAAGGACTGTTGAACAGTCAATTGCTTACTGGAAGTAGTACAAGTGGGCTTACGACTTCCCCTCTGGGATGACCATCGACTCCCAGCGGCAACAACAGCAGCGCCAGCAGCAGTAGGCGTTACACGCAAGGATGCATCGGAGGAATCCCAGGCAGGAGAGGACTCGTCAGAATTGCCAGTGACATGGCCTGCAGGACTATTGGCATTCCTGGGGAAGGAGGAAATTGACACTGAGGGAGTTGGTGGGGTGGTTTGCGTGAGCTTGGTTACAAGAGGAAGGGATTTACTGGTCAGTGGACTGCTTCCGCTGTCACCCAAAGTTTTTGAACTTGTCACTGACTTATTATGAATGCGCTGCAGGTGACGTATAAGGGAGGATGTTCCGAGGTGGTTAACGTCCTTACCCCTACTTATTACAGCTTGACAAAGGGAACACACGGCTTGACACCTGTTGTCCGCATTTCTGGTGAAATACCTCCACACCGAAGAGCTGATTTTTTTGGTATTTTCACCTGGCATGTCAACGGCCATATTCCTCCCACGGACAACAGGTGTCTCCCCGGGTGCCTGACTTAAACAAACCACCTCACCATCAGAATCCTCCTGGTCAATTTCCTCCCCAGCGCCAGCAACACCCATATCCTCCTCATCCTGGTGTACTTCAACACTGACATCTTCAATCTGACTATCAGGAACTGGACTGCGGGTGCTCCTTCCAGCACTTGCAGGGGGCGTGCAAATGGTGGAAGGCGCATGCTCTTCACGTCCAGTGTTGGGAAGGTCAGGCATCGCAACCGACACAATTGGACTCTCCTTGTGGATTTGGGATTTCGAAGAATGCACAGTTCTTTGCTGTGCTGCTTTTGCCAGCTTGAGTCTTTTCATTTTTCTAGCGAGAGGCTGAGTGCTTCCATCCTCATGTGAAGCTGAACCACTAGCCATGAACATAGGCCAGGGCCTCAGCCGTTCCTTGCCACTCCGTGTCGTAAATGGCATATTGGCAAGTTTACGCTTCTCCTCCGACAATTTTATTTTAGGTTTTGGAGTCCTTTTTTTTCTGATATTTGGTGTTTTGGATTTGACATGCTCTGTACTATGACATTGGGCATCGGCCTTGGCAGACGACGTTGCTGGCATTTCATCGTCTCGGCCATGACTAGTGGCAGCAGCTTCAGCACGAGGTGGAAGTGGATCTTGATCTTTCCCTAATTTTGGAACCTCAACATTTTTGTTCTCCATATTTTAATAGGCACAACTAAAAGGCACCTCAGGTAAACAATGGAGATGGATACTAGTATACAATTATGGACTGCCTGCCGAGTGCAGACACAGAGGTAGCCACAGCCGTGAACTACCGTACTGTACTGTGTCTGCTGCTAATATAGACTGGTTGATAAAGAGATGTCTATGTAACTATGTATGTATAAAGAAGAAAGAAAAAAAAACCACGGTTAGGTGGTATACAATTATGGACGGACTGCCTGCCGAGTGCAGACACAGAGGTAGCCACAGCCGTGAACTACCGTACTGTACTGTGTCTGCTGCTAATAATATAGACTGGTTGATAAAGAGATGTCGTAGTAGTATGTATGTATAAAGAAGAAAGAAAAAAAAACCACGGTTAGGTGGTATACAATTATGGACGGACTGCCTGCCGAGTGCAGACACAGAGGTAGCCACAGCCGTGAACTACCGTACTGTACTGTGTCTGCTGCTAATATAGACAGGTTGATAAAGAGATGTCTATGTAACTATGTATGTATAAAGACGAAAGAAAAAAAAACCACGGTTAGGTGGTATACAATTATGGACGGACTGCCTGCCGAGTGCAGACACAGAGGTAGCCACAGCCGTGAACTACCGTACTGTACTGTGTCTGCTGCTAATATAGACTGGTTGATAAAGAGATGTCTATGTAACTATGTATGTATAAAGAAGAAAGAAAAAAAAACCACGGTTAGGTGGTATACAATTATGGACGGACTGCCTGCCGAGTGCAGACACAGAGGTAGCCACAGCCGTGAACTACCGTACTGTACTGTGTCTGCTGCTAATATAGACTGGTTGATAAAGAGATGTCTATGTAACTATGTATGTATAAAGAAGAAAGAAAAAAAAACCACGGTTAGGTGGTATACAATTATGGACGGACTGCCTGCCGAGTGCAGACACAGAGGTAGCCACAGCCGTGAACTACCGTACTGTACTGTGTCTGCTGCTAATATAGACTGGTTGATAAAGAGATGTCTATGTAACTATGTATGTATAAAGAAGAAAGAAAAAAAAACCACGGTTAGGTGGTATACAATTATGGACGGACTGCCTGCCGAGTGCAGACACAGAGGTAGCCACAGCCGTGAACTACCGTACTGTACTGTGTCTGCTGCTAATATAGACTGGTTGATAAAGAGATGTCTATGTAACTATGTATGTATAAAGAAGAAAGAAAAAAAAACCACGGTTAGGTGGTATACAATTATGGACGGACTGCCTGCCGAGTGCAGACACAGAGGTAGCCACAGCCGTGAACTACCGTACTGTACTGTGTCTGCTGCTAATATAGACTGGTTGATAAAGAGATGTCTATGTAACTATGTATGTATAAAGAAGAAAGAAAAAAAACCCACGGTTAGGTGGTATACAATTATGGACGGACTGCCTGCCGAGTGCAGACACAGAGGTAGCCACAGCCGTGAACTACCGTACTGTACTGTGTCTGCTGCTAATATAGACTGGTTGATAAAGAGATGTCTATGTAACTATGTATGTATAAAGAAGAAAGAAAAAAAAACCACGGTTAGGTGGTATACAATTATGGACGGACTGCCTGCCGAGTGCAGACACAGAGGTAGCCACAGCCGTGAACTACCGTACTGTACTGTGTCTGCTGCTAATATAGACTGGTTGATAAAGAGATGTCGTAGTAGTATGTATGTATAAAGAAGAAAAAAAAACCACGGTTAGGTGGTATACAATTATGGACGGACTGCCTGCTGAGTGCAGACACAGAGGTAGCCACAGCCGTGAACTACCGTACTGTGTCTGCTGCGACTGGATGATAAATGATATAAAAAATATATATATATCACTACTGCAGCCGGACAGGTATATATTATATATTATATAATGACGGACCTGCTGGACACTGTCTGTCAGCAGAATGAGTTTTATTTTTATAGAATAAAAAAAAAAAAAAAAAAACACACAAGTGAAGTCACACGACGAGTGTTTAACTTTTTCAGGCAATCACAATATAAGTATACTACTAACTATACTGGTGGTCAGTGTGGTCAGGTCACTGGTCAGTCACACTGGCAGTGGCACTCCTGCAGCAAAAGTGTGCACTGTTTAATTTTAATATAATATTATGTACTCCTGGCTCCTGCTATAACCTATAACTGGCACTGCAGTGCTCCCCAGTCTCCCCCACAATTATAAGCTGTGTGAGCTGAGCAGTCAGACAGATATATAATATATATAGATGATGCAGCACACTGGGCTGAGCCTGAGCAGTGCACACAGATATGGTATGTGACTGAGTCACTGTGTGTATCGCTTTTTTCAGGCAGAGAACGGATATATTAAATAAACTGCACTGTCTGGTGGTCACTCACTATATAATATTATGTACTCCTGGCTCCTGCTATAACCTATAACTGGCACTGCAGTGCTCCCCAGTCTCCCCCACAATTATAAGCTGTGTGAGCTGAGCAGTCAGACAGATATATAATATATATAGATGATGCAGCACACTGGGCTGAGCCTGAGCAGTGCACACAGATATGGTATGTGACTGAGTCACTGTGTGTATCGCTTTTTTCAGGCAGAGAACGGATATATTAAATAAACTGCACTGTCTGGTGGTCACTCACTAGTAAACTCTCTGCACTCTCTACACTTCTACAGTACTCCTCCTAGTCCTAAGCTCCAGTAAATCTCTCTCTCTTATAATCTAAATGGAGAGGACGCCAGCCACGTCCTCTCCCTATCAATCTCAATGCACGTGTGAAAATGGCGGCGACGCGCGGCTCCTTATATAGAATCCGAGTCTCGCGATAGAATCCGAGCCTCGCGAGAATCCGACAGCGTCATGATGACGTTCGGGCGCGCTCGGGTTAACCGAGCAAGGCGGGAAGATCCGAGTCGCTCGGATCCGTGTAAAAAAAGCTGAAGTTCGGGCGGGTTCGGATTCCGAGGAACCGAACCCGCTCATCTCTAATTCTGGACAATGTCAGTGTTCAAATGAAAGCTAGGTTTGACCATTTCGCTGAGCTAAGTTTCCTAGGTTTGGTTGATTGCACAAAATTTTATGATATGTCCCAACATTTTGATGACACCAAACTGCAGAGTCTATCAAAATATGCTAAATACTTTGACTTTGTTAGACTAAAGACTGATCTTAGTGGCTTGTATAGCTCAGAAATGGTGAGGAACGAATGCAAATCACCCACACAGCTCCTCAGCTTTGTGACCGAGAATAATCTCGTTCAAACAGTTCCCGAAGCGACAAAGTTACTCCAACTGGTGCTCACTATACCAGCAACAACAGCGTCTGTTGAAAGGTTATTCTCTGCTTTGAAACGACTCAAAACATACACCAGGAATAAGACTGATCAAGTGCGACTTTCATCCCTGGCAATCATCTCTATTGAGACGGAGAGACTTTTAAAACTAAAAGAAAATAGAGAGGACTTCTACAGCAAAGTCACAGATAGCTTTGTCCAGAAGGATAGGCGAATGGACTTCATTTACAAGTAAAGGTCAGGCCATACAATGTATGTTTTCATTTGAAAGACTTTGAATAGTGGAACTGCATTTCTAAAGCTGTATGCTCGTTTAAATATGTGTTACTGTTTTTTCTTTACTGGAATAAATTAGATTTTTTGCAGGACTATAACCACCTATTGCAAAAATCAATAAATCTTGAGTTGTTCAAATACAGGTGAATGTATTTCTAGTTATTGTGCTGTTGGCTTTCAGTATTCCTGTGCTGTAAATCCTATTGAGATACAGGAAAATGTATGTACCTAGGCAACATGCCAATCGAATGGTGGAGTTAAGGTACCTCTTTCGGGTCCATAGTATATGCGTGTGTAAATCTGGCTCTGATACCAGCCAGTGCCTCACCAGCAACTGACCTCACCGCACGCCACTGATATATATATATATATATATATATATATATTCAGCAGAGCTGCTTTGCTTTGCCTCAGCTCTGGGTCTAAAATCACAGTCTCGCAAGATAATGTCAAATCTCGTGATACTTCACTGCAGTGAGGTGAAGTGAAGCTCCTTGGCAGCCGCGGTTGTAATGGAACAGCTGAGCTGCCGAGGAGGACATGAGAGGAGACACATACCCTCCAACATTTTACACATAAAAACAGGTACAAATTAAGAATCGGGTGTAGCAACGGGGTCGTGACCACACCCCCTTTCCTGTACTTTCAATGGAAATGTGTAGAGTTAAAAATCGGTACAAAGCCCTTTTTGGCAGCTACAGACCATAAAAAAAGGGTACTGTACCTGCCAAAAATGTACAGTTGGAGGGTATGGAGACAGGTAAATGCTGTACTCCTCCGGTTTTTGTTTTTTATGCAGTTGTGGGACAGTGTGTGGGGGCTTTGGGCCGACCGCTCCTTTCGCCCCGCCGTTAATCCGCCTTTGGTAATGTCTGAGGTGTTTATTTACTAAGCCTTGGGTAGAGGTAAAGTGGACAGAGATAAAGTACCAGACAGTCAGCTCCTGTAATTTTTCAAACTCAGTCTGTGACATGGCAGTTAGGAGCTGATTGGCTGGTACTTTATCTCAGTCCACTTTACCTCCATCTAGTAGTGCATAGACCCCACAGTCACTTCCCGGAGATGTGTGCCTGCTTTTCTGAAGAGATTGTCATGAGGAATTACTCAATATTAATAAATTATCAGTTTTGTAACCACCAGTCTCCTTCATAGTGTGTGTGTGTGTGTGTGTGTGTGTGTGTGTGTGTGTGTGTGTGTGTGTGTGTGTGTGTGTGGAGGAGGGGAAATATATCAAATCTTAAGTGACAGAGCGGTCTATTCATTTGAAAAACGAAAAAATTATTTGCTACTTATCACTATACATAGTATCGGTTTGATGCGATATATAGCTTTGATAAGTAGCAATTCATGTCTACTCACCTCTCTGGCGATGCGATCCGATACCCTGAGGTCCAATGGTGAGGTCCTCTCCAGGCGGTCCCCTCTGCGATATGTGGAGTAAGATGGCAGGTCCTACACTAAAAGCAATGGGTGCAGATGCACTATGAAATCCTTACTATAAATTAGGATTCAGTATGATATGCCGACGGTCAGGAGACCGACGCCAGGATCCCGACAGCAGGAATACTGTCGGCGAGCACAGCGCGTCCCCTCGCTGCGCTGCACTGCGCTGCTCACAACACTTCGGGCCCAGTGAGCATGCACACACAGCATCTATTCACAGCGACAGAGGGACTGGGGGCATGCCAGCAGCTCACAGAGCGCTGGCCGTGCCCCCACAGTGATGGAAGCTGGGGGAGTGGCTCGTGATCAAAGCACTACCATGAAGTCACACCCCCTTTTCCGACGGGCCCTGCTGCACAGGAGTCCTGCTTCGTGTTCTTGAAGGTTGGGAAGTATGTGTTTGCATATCTCTAGCAATCAGTTTTGACTGAATAAAATATATGAAGAATACAAAGAATATGTTAGAAATATTTTCTTTGTATTATTCTAATAATTTTTATAGTAAAAACTGTGGAGTAAAAAGTCTATGGCAGGTGCGATAGTGCCTTCCCGCCTATCTTTTTTGCACTTCTGTGACCAAAACTCACCAAATTTCTAGCAGTATATACTACTGTTCCTGTGTATAATGCCCACATGCACCCTTTGGCTCATATATTGTGTGTAAATCTGGATCTGGTACTAGCCATTGCCTCCTGAACCATTTACCTAACCGCACATCCCTGATTTCTAGTGTGTATTAAAGCTGGGTACACACTTGTCCAATCCCCGGGAGATCAGACAGCAGATCAGACTGTTTATACGTACAATCCTTCTGCAGACCTGCTCGCAGATTCTACAGCCAATCCTCGCTACACACTTGTCCAAATTTTCAACAAAGCAATCTGTGACCAATTCTGCTGAAAAAAAAATAATTTGGCTGTGCTAGAAGGGAAATATATTACTGATGAATGTATTTAATTATAATGGACAAGGGGAGGAAAAATATAGGTCCTCTAAAAGGCATAACCAGCCCCAGACACTTTCAGCTCGGCCTGGTCCAAAAAATACAGGGAACAAATCATATAGGGGTCCCCGTATTTAATGAACCATCACAGGGTCCTTGGAGGTTGCCCTAGTTCTAAAATTATGGGGAACAAAATGAGTAGAGGTTTCCCATATTTTCATAACCAGCACCGGGCTCCACCAGCAGAGGAGTAATGCCACAGCCATGGGACACACTTGATGGAGTCCCGTGGTCAAAGCATCCATCCCCCCCTCTAACTAGTCAGCCCAGGCCAGGGATTCCTGGAGAACTGTGGACCCCCCCCAATAAAGGGGTCACCTCTCTCCATGGCACCCAAGGCCAGGGCTCAAGCCCTGAGCTATCCATGGCACCCCTGGGCTGTAGGTGCTGAGTTGATAGGGGTGCAGAGTTGATAGTCCAATAGTTACAAATAAAATATTGTCATTTACAGGAGAACTACAGGTCCCAGCAAGCCTCTCCTGATACTGGTACTTGGAGAACCTCAAGTACCAGCATGTGGGGTATTAAGGGTCCGCTGATACCTATAGGCCCCCTGTAAAAGAAATATTAAAATAAAAAAGACATCTAGGGGTGTGGCCTGACGCACAAGTAGCCAGACGTGTTTATGGAGAGCTCCTGCTGCATACACCTTTAATAAGACTTTTTAGCCATAGCTCACGCTTTGAAGGGCTCACCACCCTCTTCATCTGGTCCTCCGAACCTCCCCTATCATTTACTCAACCTGCCCTTGGCCCTGGGATGTCTTGAGAGGCTCTCGAGCCTTGCAGTCTTCCCAGCCTTCTGGTCCGGGGACTCGAGCTACATCTGTACCTGACCAGGACTTCCAGGCCCACCGGACACAGCGCACATCGCATTGGGAGCGCCCAGAGATTCCCCTTGCATCTCATCATTGCTCCCCCCAGCACTGAAGAAACTGCTTCCCCCGCGACCTACCCGGGAGCAGAGTGACCGTCCCCCTTGCTGTGAAGAGGGGGCATCTGGCACATCACTGGAGACTGCTCCCGGCGGCAGCCAGCTCGAGCCGCAGACTGCACAGAGCTGAATGCGGGAGCACTCTCAACACCGGAGCCAGCCGCGGCAGCTCTCTATGGGTCTCTCCCACTACACACCACCTGCTGCCCTCCGGAGCCCAGCTGCCATCTCTGCTCATTGCCTTTTGCCTGCACCCTCCTGTCATCTAGTCTCCACAGCCATTTTGGATTGGATGCTGTTTCCACTCACCAGCATCCTCTCTCCAGCACAGCAGCTGTAGGGTGCACAGGTTGGTGAGTGCTTTCTTATTTACACTGAGCAAGACGACAAACACTGTGGTCCTAATTATAGGACTGTTTCAGTTCCTTTTTTCTCCTCATGTTTTTCCTTTCCTCTTCTCTTTCCTTTTTCTCTTGTTCTTCTCCTACCTTCTCCATTTTTCCGAGAGTCCAGATATGTTTCCAGTCCTTTAAACTGTAAACTTGTGCGACTTACACTCCCCAATGGTTAAGTTTTACTAGCTGAATGTCAATGGCCTTAATTCCACGAACAAGAGGCGCTATAAAGGCTTTCCATAAAGCAAGGGCTAGCGTAGTCGGCCTCCAGGAAACACATTTCTCAGTCGCCGCTGCTCCTACTTTTCATAACTCTCGCTATTCCTCTGGCTACTTTGCCAATGGACCTTTTAAAAGGTGTGGAGTAGCTATCTTATTTCATAATTCAGTCCATTTTGAACTGACCTCCCACCTATTGGATAAAGATGTGCATTATTTGATTTTAGTGGGGAAATTGGAAGACAAAGAGATTATGATTGTCTCTCTCTATGCTCCAAAAACCAATCAGATTTCCTTCCTGAAGAAATTATTTGAAACAATACAGAGGGTTCAGAAAGGTCACGTAGTCATTATGGGGGATTTCAATGTGGTACCGGATGTAAAGTTAGATAAGTCCTCACCTTCTGAGGATCATCTAGAGGGGTACGTCCTCCGACTAATTTGGGTTGCTTGTTGACAGAATTCGATCTCTATGATGTTTAGCGCATACGCTTTCCAACGGTTAAAGAGTATACCTTCTTCTCCCATGTTCATAACTTGTATTCTTATAAAGATTTGATTTTGTTGGCTAAGTGGTAATTACAATACACATCCAGATCAACTATTCTCCTGGCAGTATGGTCTGACCATGCAGCAGTGACTTGGTCTTGGAATTACAATCAGTCTAACTTGCCTCCCCGACCTTTGCGATTTCCATAGTATATATTAACTTTTCCTGAAGCATCCACTGCTATAACTGATGCCTTGTCCGTCTACCTAGCTACGACCTTCCCTCTTGATACAACAATCCGTACACATTGGTGTGCCTTAAAAGTAGTTCTTCGGGAAGTGATTATTCAAATTGGGGCTAGACTTAAGAGACAATATTTAAGCAAACAAGTAGACTTAGAAACACGCTTACTCCAAGTAGAGTCTTTAAATAGGTCTCGACCCTGCCATCACCTGAAACGTGAATTGGTATCGATCCATAATCCGCTCCAAAAATTATTTTTACATCGTATGCAACACGCCCACACTAAACTACAACAGAAATTCTACACACTGGGCAATAAATCTGGTAAATTTCTAGCTCACAAATTGAGACTCCGCAAGGTTAGAAACAGGATTAAGTGCATTCAGACACCCAACGGAAAGTAGCTTCTAACCCCTTCTGCAATAGCAGAGGCTTTTGCCGAATTTAAAAAAAAACTGTACAATTTGAACTCTGATCCCAACATGATCCAACCCACTCCTTCCTTAATTACTTCCTTCTTGAATGATCTGCATCTCCCTCACCTGTCACTGGTTGACTTAGACTCCCTTAAGGTCCGTTGGTCCGAGTAGGAAATAGCAGCAGTCGTTAATTCCCTACCACCGGAAAAAGCTCCCGGTCCGGATGGATTCACTAATTCCTTCTACAAAAAATGCACCCCTATTCTCATTCCAACCCTTACCTCTCTATATAATTATGCTACTGAGAGTGGATCACTCCCCGAGGAAATGCTACAAGCACGAATCATCGCTATCCACAAACAGGGTAAATATCCTTCTCTATGCCAGAACTATAGACTGATTGCTTTACTTAATACTGATCTAAAAATCTTTTTCTAAACTCATTGCAAATAGATTATCACCCCTTCTCCCTCAAATTGTTCATCCTGACTAGGTCGGGTTAGTTAGAGGCAGGCAATCAACAGACAACACAAGAAGGGTCTACGATCTTGCTGAATATATTACACGCAGGGGTGAAGAGGCCATCCTTCTCTCTTTAGATGCTGAGAAAACATTTGACAGGTTGCACTGGGGATTTCTTAATGAGACATTGTTGAGGATTGGTCTAAAAGGTGCAATCTTGTTGTCTATATCTGCTCTGTATAGCTCTCCAATGGCTACCATTTTTAGAAATGGTTTCTCATCTCTTCCCTTTAAGATCTCAAATGGTACTAGACAGGGATGCCCTCTATCACCCCTCATGTATGTTTTGGCAATAGAACTCCTTGTGATTGCAATTTGTCAATCTCTAGCCTTCCCGGGTATTAAAGTTGGGTCATCTTTTCATAAACTCAGCTTGTTTGCTGATGGCATGCTCTTATTCATTACACACCCTATAACTTCTCTACCGGTCTTACACGAAATTATTGAGCGCTACAGTGCAGCATCGTTTTATAAACTTAACACGTTAAAATCTGAAGCTCTACCATTTAATGTGGATTCAGATAAACTAATTGAACTTAAACGACTCTACAAGTATAACTGAAAAAAGATCATATTATATACCTCAGTATCAATGTCCCTAACTACAATGTGCAACTACACCCCACTTTTGTCTCTGATTGAATCCCTATTACAAAAATGGTTCAGCCTGAAAGTATTGTGGCAGGGTAGACTAGCTGCATTTAAAATGTCTATTCTACCAAAACTAATGTACCTCTTTCGCTTGATTCCCTATTTAGTTCCCCTGAAGGTCATCAGCCAAATACATACAGTAATACTTAGATATATTTGGAAGAAGAAACCACCCCGGATTGCATATAGGCGATTAGCTAGAGCAGGGAAGCTTGGAGGTTTGGAGGTCTCAGACTTAAAGAAATACCAATTAGCTTGCCTTGTGGCACAAATGTGTGACTGGTCATTGCCTACAGGCAAGAAACAATGGGTGGATCTAGAGAAACAGCTATATGCTCGGACCCCCCTAATAGACTTATTGTGGATTCCGGTCCAATAGAGGCCACTCTCACACAACACTCCTCGCGCCATTGTAGACTGCCTTAACCACTTGCCTGGCATGGTCGCATCTGATGCGACCATGCCTGCAAAGTGCACTATCTGACCTGGTTGCACAGGATGCGAAAAGTCAGATAAACTGTGTTAGCAGTGGCAGGGAAGGGAAACTCTACCTCCCTGCACCCTCCCTTACTGATTGCCGTGCTGCCGATCACTGCTGATCGGTCAGCACTGCAGGATCCCCCCTCCAGTGGCTGCAGACAATGGCAGCCGCTGGGGAGTGTAAATTAACCCTGCCAAGCCACCCCCAGAACCCCCCTGTATACCTGGAGGCTGGCCCGGCTTTCAAAATGAAAGCCGCAATGTTTCCGATGTTCCGATGGTCACGATGTTCCCAAATAATATTTTGATGGTTGGGGGGAAGGGGGAATAAAAAATATATATACAGGTTGAGTATCCCTTATCCAAAATGCTTGGGACCAGAGGTATTTTGGATATCAGATTTTTCCGTATTTTGGAATAATTGCATACCATAATGAGATATCATGGTGATGGGACCCAAGTCTAAGCACAGAATGCACTTATGTTACATATACACCTTATACACACAGTCGGAAGGTAATTTTAGCCAATATTTTTTGTAACATTGTGCATTGAACAAAGTGTATCTACATTTACACAATTCATTTATGTTTCATATACACCTTATACACACAGCCTGAAGGTCATTCAATACAATATTTTTAATAGCTTTGTGTATTAAACAAAGTTTGTGTACATTGAGCCATCAAAAAACAGAGGTTTCACTATCTCACTCTCACAAAAAAGTCTGTATTTCTGAATATTCCGTATTTTGGAATATTTGGATATGGGATACTCAACCTGTGTATATATACTAAAATCATTTTGGATAGGGTTAAATTCATGTTCTTCACCTAATTCACTCATTAAAAAAAACAATTTCGGGGCGGTTTTTGCCAAAATAAATCATCAGTTAAGTGGTTAAAGCGTGTAATTTCCTCCAAAACTATTTCTCTGCCTTCTTGTAAACTGTCTCTGTCTGCTCTTTCTGGTCTAATCCCTGACTTAAATCTTTCAATATGGATTTCTTGTGGTATTGAAGCCATCTCTGAACTGGTTGCTGGTACAACAATTACTCCATTTCATAGTTTGCAAAATCAATATAATCTACCCTCCAGGGAACTATTCTCTTACCATAGTATTGTTCATTGGATAACTAGTTTATTACGATCTTCAGACCAATGCTCTTGGCACCTCCCACTATATTAGCAAATAATTTTTCAGGTAACCATAGTGGTTCTATAAGATTCTGGTATACTATAGCGCAAGATGATGGGCCAAATGTAATAGAGTGAGAGTTTCAGAAAGTGAGAGATTTGGTAAGGTTTTTCAGTTTTTTTTAAAGTGACAATCATTTACACTGCAAAACCACGTTGATCTTGCTGTGTAAATGATTGCCACTTTAAAAAAAAACCTGCAAAACCTTACCAAATCTCTCACTTTTTGAAACTCTCACTGTATTACATTTAGCCCTATATGTTGGAAAATAAATCTCCTATACAACTAAAATGGGAAGCAGATTTAGGTTCCTCCTTCACTCAGCAACAATGGGAATCTATCTCACGTCCCATACAATGTCCAAATGTTACAAGCATGTAGAAATGCATTTTAAACTATTACAGTACATGGGGTGGTCTTCTGTATGCCAAATGTCGGGATCCCGGCGCACAGTATACCGGCGCCGGAATCCCGACACCCGGCATACGACAACTATTCTCCCTCGTGGGGGTCCACGACCCCCCTTGAGGGAGAATAAACTAGTGTGGCGCGCAGCGTGGCAAGCGCAGCAAGCCCGCAATGGGCTCTTTTGCGCTTGCCACGCTGTCAGTATGCCGGCGGATGGGCTCCCGGCGCCGGTATGCTGGTCGCCGGGAGCCCGAGCGCCGGCATACAGTACTACACCCCAGTACATGGCCTTTACTTCACTTCACACCATACATAAAATTTGGCCTACAGTTTCCAAACTATGCTGGAGGAACTGCGCAGAGATAAGTGATATTTTTCATGTTTTTTGGTCATGTTCCAAAATTCTTCAGCTCTGGAAGGAAGTTTTTACCCTTATATTTAAATTCTTACATACCCCCCTCCAAGAGTCTCCTTCCTTGGCCCTCTTACATATTTTAACTGATTTTCTATCTAACGCAGACCGATATGTGCTTGGCCATATTCTTATCACCACTAGGGCGGCGATAGCCCAGGAGTGGAAGAATCCCTCCCCTCCAACTCGTTCTAAAATTATCAAGAAAATCCATCATGCCTTTCGAACACAGTGGGCCTCTCTTGCTCATTTACAGCTACTTCTCCACTAGTCAAATGGTTGAGTTGGCATGAGTATTCAACATCGATCGAAGGGGCTAATATATTACTTGAATTAGATTAAATCTGTGAATTTGAGATTGATGAAAGTTTTATTTATATTGCTAATTCTCCCGTCTCCTTGTTTTTTTTTCATGTTTTATATGTTTTCTTATGACATATGTTACCTGTATGTTTATTCGATGTTGGTTGACGGAGTATGGACTCCACCTCCTCCCCTTGTTGTTCTTTATGCTCCCTAATCCCCCCACCACCTTTTTTTTTCTGTATCCTTCCCCCTTCAGTGATTAACGGAACAAAAAAATATTTTGATGGAAAAAAAAGACATCTAATGTTTTAATATTTTATTATGCAGCACCTTCACCTGGGTGGTGGCAGCCTTTAAGCTCTTTTTCATGGCCGCCGCCCATCCAGAACTTTCCCTGCGTCTTCTTTCTTCAGGAGCTCTTCACCGCTCCTCCTCCGCCGTTGTCTGACATCCACTGCATCGGCTGCCGCTGCCAGACTATGAGCTGGCACAAGGGGGAGGGGGCGATGAATTGGCGAGCCGTGATTGGCTCACCGCAACCATCTTCAATTTCAAAAACGGCGCCGGGGCACCATTTTTGAAACTGGAAGCCGCCTCTGACGCTTTCAAACACGTCGCCCGCTGCCGAAATCTGCACAGGTAAAGTTACCTGTCCTGCCACCTTGCTGCCCACCGCCATAACCCTCTGCTGGGCCCTGCAGCAATGGCGGACAGTGCTGGGATCCCTCCGGATCCCACACTGCCGCAACGCTGATAGTGCGCTGGGCTGCAGGGACCGGAGATCGGTCGCCAGCTCCGGTCTCCGCATCCTACACACTACAATGTCTGTCGCCTGGACATTGGCCGGGTCTCCTGGATTTTAAGCAGGTTTAAAAACCAGGAGACCCGACTGGTTTGGGTGCGGTCGGCGGAGGGTACACACTTGTCCAATGTCAGGCAAAACAGTTGGTCGGATCTCCTAGGGATTGGATAAGTTTGTACCCAGTTTAAGACTGTCTCTACACTAGGTTTACAAACACTCACATATTCAGGTCTCTAGTTTGTACCAGTCCTGCCTTTGGTCCCAGTACTTAATTCCAGTCCTATTCCCACGACAAATAAAGAATCTAACAGCACCCAACTTTTTTCTTGCTTTTTTTATGCTGGGAAGCAGGTTCCATATGATCAGGAAGAGAACATATCTGCCTAAGAATAAAGGACGTTTGGGCATGCCTAACATTTTAGCCTCAGCTTGCTCTGCTCTGTCCCTGTATACAATGGATGCGTGTCATAATTCCTCACGTTTCACTTTTACTCCTCTGCTGCCATGCTGCACTCTTACCCTGGTAATGTGGAATTGGAGAGAAAAAAAAAAAAAAAAGACACTGAAAGGGAAGGGGGGATTCAGGGACTAATGCTTATAATATTGTTTGATTATTAGATCTCGCCCCTTTTTATGTATTTGTCTTTATTTTCCCTCCAATTCCCCTTTTCTTCTTGTAACACGGTGTGTGCTGTTGCTCCTGTACTTCACCATAAAAACACCCTTAATAAGTGCACTCCTTCATCAGATATTTAAGGCCAATGGTCATTAATTATTATAAATTAGTTGTCTAGTATTTGTAAGTTAAAATCAATCTTCTGATAAATCACAGAGGATCTTATAATATTTACACTGGCATTAGCTGCCACTAAAAATATACATTAAACATTGGGTAGATTTCAAGATCCAAAAATCATACAGTATATACGATTCCCACTCACTTCCCATACAAAACAGAAATTTCCGATCAGAATGACAAAAGTGACTGATTTTCAGATTTAAAAAAATAAATACAAATAATGATAGTTAAACTGTTTTTTACATTTTTACATTACTTTATTGCAAAAAAAATTAGTTTTAATAAATGTTTTTATGCATATCCCCCATAGTTCCCTACACAAATAGGATTAGTATTTTTGTCACAAAGGAATTGGTATAAATTGCAGATTAAGCACAATGATGCATTGATGCATTGCACAATGCATGATTAGTCTCACTTTCATCAGCCCTTAGGGCCTACTTCAGACTGGAACACTGCAGCGTTACATTCGCAGTCTGATGCCCGATGAAGTGTGTGCACCTGCAGATGCCACACTGCGCGTGCACACACAGTGAGATGCGACGGCATCTCACTTGTGCGAGTGCCTCTGCCTGATTGACAGGCAGAGGCGGTCACAAGGTGGGTGGGGGCGTGTCGGCGGCATTGCGGAGGTGCTGAGGGGCATTGTCCGGACAACACAGGTGTGTCCGGACCATTTAGTTTGCGGGGCAGGCCACGACGGCTGTGTGATGTCACATGCAGCCGCTGCGACCCTAAACATGTCGGGTAGCCATTAGCCAACTGCCTTCGCTGCCGTGTGATGCTTTCGCATGTCTGCAGAGCGCTGTATCCGGCTTGCGGGGTGTCCCCCCGCATGTCAGAGAAAATGATCGTATATGTGCGTTTATGGTGCACCAAATGAAGTTATTTGGCACAATCTGAGGATAGATGTAAGTGTGCACTTCTGCACATAAGGTCTGATTCATGTTTGTGTGGAATTGCACAGCTGCAAGGAAGCGGCGATGCAATTCTGTATCATCAAACTGCAAATGCAGCAGGAGATGTCTGCAAGAGATAGATAGCTCCTGATAGCTCTTAACAAGATTCCAAGTGCTCACCATTGCAAACATCTGTTTTAGGCATCAGTTTTAGGCACCAGCCAGCCTGTGTAAGTTGCTGACTATTGGATCCAGACACCCGGTACCAGGAAGTCTGAGTCCAGTGATGCATACCCTGGACCAATCATACCTTCAAAAGGGGATGAACCCCCCTTCCGCCCCCCAAACTTAGTCATGCTGTGGCTAGCTGGGGGCTTTATTGCAAGACCAATTCTGCACATGCACAGTCCCCCAAACACTGTATTTCTATGCAAAGCATGAAATTTGCATACATTTATGAATTAGGCCCAGACCAAGCCCCCCTCCTGTATCCACCAATAGCAATAGATGTTTCTGAGATGACTACTATGTACTATGGGATTGAGTACATGCTGAGATTGATGGATTTGGTATTGTGATTGATAGATTGATTCTGACATTGGGAAATATAGGAAGAGATCAGTAATGACAGTTAATATACTTAACACAGATATTGTATCATTGCTGTTACACTGTTAAGGGCCGTACAGATGGGGAGTTGTGGGGGGAGATGTGGAGGGAGATGTGTGCCGAGCGAACCGCTTGGCACACATCTCTCCCCCCGCTCAGCACAGCGCGGGGGTGGGGGGGGCACGGGGGTGAAATGAGCGACCTGCTAGATTTGTGCCTGCAGGCCAATCTAGCACCGGCGATAGCTGCCGCCAGCACCCCTACACACGGTGCAATGTGTTCTTAATTTCTAAGCAATCTAGTCAGATTGCTTAGCAATTAAGTGAACGTCGTTCTGTGTGTACCCCCTTAACACATACTGTACTTGGGGACAGATTTATTAAGCCTGGAGAAGTGATATAGCAGTGATAACGAAGTGATAAAGTGGAAAGTGATATCGCACCAGCTAATCCGCCCCTAACTGTCATTTTTCAAACCCATAATAATTGGCTGGTGCGTTATCACCTTCCACTTATCACTTCTTTATCACTTCTCCAGGCTTATTATATCTGCTGCTTTACCTCATTCTGAGTTGGAAAAAGTTGCAGCTTGCTTTTTTTGTGTGTGAATGCACATTTTTTTGTGTTGCTTGTCTTTTTCCTGGTAATTTGCTCTTTCGACTCCCTGTGAACAGAGAGCTGAAATGTGGTCAGAGTACAATAAATTTGTGCTGACTTGATATGATATCCAGTCTCTAGGTCGACAATACTTAGGTCGACACTGTCTAGGGAGGCTACTCAGAGCCAGATAATGGAGGAGGGGAACTGGGGACGAGTACCCCCTCGGGCATCCCCATCCAGAGCTCTGGTGCTGCTGTCAGAATCTGTCCCCGTGCTGCAGGAGAAGGTGTGCTGGTAAGATACATAAGCACCTCTGAGATATCTATATGGAGCTTCATTCTATCTGTGCTTTGTTCAGCTTGCTAGCTGCAACACCTTACCAGCATCACTGCCCTATTACTGCTGAGACCTCTTTGCATCTGTAAATAAGGCAGTCAGTGGGACATATTTAATATCTGCACTGTATTGAGCCTTTACTCACAGAGCTCCATTATTTTATCCCAGAGCTGCAACTATACATTCTTGTGCCCCGTGCCATAAAGAGAATTGGTGCTCCCCCCCTCCCTTTACCTCCAGTAGGGACAGTGCACATCAAAATCTAGTGGTGTGGCTTCATTGAGAAGGGGCATGGCCACAGAATAGTACCAATTCAGATTACACCGCATAGTAGTGTTCGTTAGTCACATTACACTGCATAGTAGTATCCGTTAGTCACATTATGCCACTTATACATATTATACACACAGTAGTACCCCTTGTACACATTCCACAACATAGTAGAGTCCCTTATACACATTATGCCAGGTAGAGCCCCTCCACCTCATTCCTTAGGGTTATAGCTATGTACGCAAGGGCTACATTGGTTTATATCTATGGAGGCGAGTGGTGTATATGGTTACCTTCCATAGGGTTACCCCATTACCTTCCACAAATGCTTACCAACTGTTTGCGCAAAATAAACTCCCTGACCGCCGTATTTAATCCATTAGCCAACTACAAAAATATCTGCATTGCATCCGTCTCTGAAAGAGGCCCTGTGATAGTTTAATGAAAGACTGGTCTCGACGTGATCTAAATGATGTCAGAGAAGTAGTGGATGTGATTAAATAATGATTTTTTTTCTGTGAAACAGTACAGGAGAAGCAAGTGTATATAAGCATTAGGGCAGTACGGATGGTGTAATGGTTGGCATTACGGGCGGATTGGGATGGAAACCTGCCCGGGAATTTTTTTTACAAGCAGCCCTAATGGGGGTATGGTCTGATGAGGTGGTGGAGTCTGTTGAGGGGGCGGGATTCCTCCTCATAGGGCTTGATTGTTTCCAAATGTGGCCTTCCTGTGTCTTTTGCTGCAGACTAGTGGTAGATTGAAAACTAAAAGTGACACTAAAAGTTTGTAGAAGTGGCACCACATGGGCAGTGGCATCCAGAGGGGGTGGGGGGGTACTAATGACCGGGGCCCAGATCTGATAAAGGGGCCCAGTGGAGGCCCAGGTCTCCCTCCGCTTTCTTGGCAGCAGCAGCAGCTGCTGCAGCTCTTCTCAGCCCAGCACAAGCTGTGTGCTGAGCTGCAATGTGGCCAGGGAGGCACAAAAAATACAAATTATCCTGTATTTTTTTTCTAAGGTTACATGGCCGTGCCTCTCATGATAAGGTCATGTCTCCTGAAAAGTAGCTGGTCCCAGCCAGGCTCTCTACTGCCCTGCACATGGGTATCACAAACCTTGTAGCAATGGCAGCATTACTGGATGGCAGAGTTGCTGTACTGCAGAGATGGAATAACAGAATTAATGGGGACAATGCAGATTACTAAGTGCAGTGGGCTGCCTGTCACATTGGGGGGGGGGGGGGGGTGAGGGGCACATGACAACATACAAAACAGGCCCCACAGATACTTCAGCCAACCTAGTGAGCCCTGTGGCCAATCCGCCCCTGGTTAGCATTACTGCCTCACAGCAATGAGTTCATGGGATCGATTGCCACCATGGTCCTAATTGTGTGGAGTTTATATATTCTCCCCGTGCTTCCGTAGGTTTTTTCGAGTATTTCGGTTTGCTCCCACAATCCAAAAATATACTGGTAGGTTAACTGGCTTCCGACAAAAATTTACTCTGGTGTGTAAGTGTGTGTATGTACAGTACATGTGGTTCTAATCTGCTGTCAAATTCTATTGAAATATAAAAAAAAAAGGTGGAAAAATATTGGTGCTAATCACCAAATGTAGTGTGACAGGAGGAAAGCAGTAGTGCATGGAAATAAAAAAAATATATATATATATATATACACATATATATATATATATATATATATATATATATATATAATGTGTATATTAAACACAACTTCCTTTAGAGTAGTTGAAGACACTTATCTTGCCAGGGTTCAGATATACTGTATAGGTTAAAAGAATAAAAAGAAAATAAAATGTCAAAATCAGATAGTATAGTAATATGCACATAATATCAAGAACTCAACCTTTTTGTTGTCGACCTGGAGTCCCAGACCCTTCAAAAATGGCTCCTTGCACCACACGGCTTGACGTTGTCCCACTCTTCTAAGGATGTTTACAAGTGTTAGGCAATACCAGTATAAAAATCTTATAAAATAATATATTAATACACAAAGAGAAAAAACTGTCTATTAATACACCTGGTTTATTAAGAAATATGTCATATTTTATGCTACACTGGCTGTAGCTGTAGACCCGATTTTTGTATGACGTAAATGCTGCGGTTCTTTGTTGGACGTGTCTCGAGATGCATTAGACTCAGTATAAGCACATAAATATTTTTTACATACCTTGGGGTATATTTACTAAGCTCCCGATTTTGACCGAGATGGTGTTTTTTCTTCAAAGTGTCATCTCAGGAATTTACTAAACTCAAATCACGGCAGTGATGAGGGCATTCGTATTTTTATTACGGCTGTGTCGTAAAAATACGAATGAATACACCATCGGTCAAACGCGGCTGTTTAGGTATTGAACTCGGTCATTTACTAAGCATTCGTATTTGAAATCTCTACCGTGAAAATGCATGTGCGGCCGTGATAAAATACTAATCGTACAAAAAGCCTAAAAAAAAATAGACCTGCTTTTGAGAAGCGTGTTTACATGTGTTGCCAATTCTGCATTACTCACACCTGACTTTTTGGACCTTTAAAAGGGGCCCAAACACATTTTTCTCCTCTCTCACTCTGAAATGGCTGCTACCGTGTGTAGTACTGCTTTCTTGTTTGCTGGGGGATACCTGACACTGCTCCATGAGGCTACAATAAACCAAGGCCAGGAAAATGAACATGGGTGGTCATTCCGAGTTGTTCGCTCGGTAATTTTCTTCGCATCGCAGCGATTTTCCGCTAATTGCGCATGCGCAATGTTCGCACTGCGACTGCGCCAAGTAAATTTGCTATGAAGATTGGTATTTTACTCACGGCATTACAAGGTTTTTTCTTCGTTCTGGAGATCGGAGTGTGATTGACAGGAAGTGGGTGTTTCTGGGCCGAAACTGGCCGTTTTAAGGGAGTGTTTGAAAAAAGTGGCTGGAGAAACGGAGGAGTGTCTGGGTGAACGCTGGGTGTGTTTGTGACGTCAAACCTGGAACGACAAGCACTGAACTGATCGCACTGGAAGAGTAAGTCTCGAGCTACTCAGAAACTGCACAGAGAAGTCTTTTCGCAATATTGCGAATCTTTCGTTCGCAAATTTGATAAGCTAAGATTCACTCCCAGTAGGCGGCGGCTTAGCGTGTGCAAAGCTGCTAAAAGCAGCTTGCGAGCGAACAACTCAGAATGACCACCATGGTCAGCAGGTTGTACAGGTTCCGCGTAGGCTGGGCATGCCTGTTTTTTTTTAGTGGGCGTTTAAACTTTAACAAATTGGCTGATGACCAGGTTATACAGATGGTCCGACTAAATGTAAATAACATTTTCCGTCTGTATGACCTTGACAAACTGAACCTAGACCCTAAGACAGCACGCTCTCGCTGTGTCTCAGGCCTGCACAAACTCCTGGTTGTGTTGCACTTTATGGCTACTGGCAGCTTCCAGCCTGTGACTGGCGATGTAATTAGTATCTCACAGGCCACCTTTTATAAATATTTAATTCAGGTGAGTTAAAACATACATACACGTCTATGTCTAAGTGGTGCTTCTGTAATGTAATATAACACAGTATTGTATTGATTACAGTTCATGACACTCACCTTAAATTTAGGAATTTCCACTCAGGTTTTGGATGTCTTGGATGGCCACATAGATGCCTCTTTCTGCTTCCCTACCCAGGAGTCGCAGTGGCATGCAGTCAGGGTAGCTTTCTCTGAGCTTGCAGCCATGCCCAATGTGCTGGGTGCCCTAGATTACACACACGTTGAGCTGAGGCCACCTAGGGGCAGCCAAAATATTTATACCAATAGACATCCGCCCAGACACTAATGTGCCAGTGGTTTCTGTAGCTAATGAAACAATACACATATTCAGTGTGAACAATTTATTTCCTTCAACACAGGCATTTTTGCTGTAACAAATCAACATACATTTTTAAATTAACAAACTACTAGCTGCAGGCCTGATTATTATTATTTTTTAGGTGTATTCTGGGTGCCGAGGATTGGGCTGGCTCGTTGGTCCGGGTTCTACTGGAGCGTCTAACTGGGGATTGAACTGGGGTCTGGCTTGGTGTAGTTGTCCCCGAGCTAGAGCTGACTTGGTGTGATGCCAACACATTAAGGCTTTGACTGAGTATATTGAGGCTTGCAGTCAGTTGCGTATTAGCGGCAGTGTTGCTTGCTATTATTCTGGACAGGTTGTCGTTTACAATTTGGTTGTGTTGGATTAGCTGAATTAGGGATTGGTGCTGCCGCTGTTGTTCATCCATGATGCGTTGGAGATTGGCTTGCATTTGGGAGTTGTCTGCCCTCATCTGCTCCATTGAATTGGCAATTCTGCCCACCTGAACTATAAGTCTGCCTGAGTTTCGACTCAGTCTAGGCAGATGATGGGGCAGACTTGCCAGGTATTGGCTGTGGGTGTTGAGGCACGCATAGTTTTGGTCCTGTTGTGAGGCCCAACGGCTCCAAAACTCAGGGCCCATTTGTGTCTGGGGTGGTGTTTTGCTCAATTGGGGGCTGTGGGATGTTTGGGGTGGTTTGGGTATGTCCTGCGGCGTAGTTGGCTGGGTAGGATCGATGGGCTGCAGGTGTAGTGTGTAGGTTTCCTGCTGGTTACTTTCCTGCTGGGCATCCTCGGTCATGATGGCTGGTTCTGTATGGGGTTGAAGACAGCCACTATTTAGTAGTGATGTGCACCTGAAATTTTTCGGGTTTTGTGTTTTGGTTTTGGGTTCGGTTCCGTGGCCGTGTTTTGGGTTCTGACGCGTTTTGGCAAAACCTCACCAAATTTTTTTTGTCGGATTCGGGTGTGTTTTGGATTCGGGTGTTTTTTTCAAAAGACCCTAAAAAACAGCTTAAATCATAGAATTTGGGGGTCATTTTGATCCCATAGTATTATTAAACTCAATAACCATAATTTCCACTAATTTTCAGTCTATTCTGAACACCTCACACCTCACACCTCACAATATTATTTTTAGTCCTAAAATTTGCACCGAGGTCGCTGGATGGCTAAGCTAAGCGACCCAAGTGGCCGACACAAACATCTGGCCCATCTAGGAGTGGCACTGCAGTGTCACGCAGGATGGCCCTTCAAAAAAATACTCCCCAAACAGCACATGACGCAAAGAAAAAAAGAGGCGCAATGAGGTAGCTGTGTGACTAAGCTAAGCGACCCTAGTGGCCGACACAAACACCTGGCCCATCTAGGAGTGGCATTGCAGTGTCACGCAGGATGGCCCTTCAAAAAAATACTCCACAAACAGCACATGACGCAAAGAAAAATGAAAGAAAAAAGAGGTGCAAGATGGAATTGTCCTTGGGCCCTCCCACCCACCCTTATGTTGTAAAAACAGGACATGCACACTTTAACGAACCCATCATTTCAGCGACAGGGTCTGCCACATGACTGTGACTGAAATGACTGGTTGGTTTGGGCCCCCACCAAAAAAGAAGCAATCAATCTCTCCTTGCACAAACTGGCTCTACGGAGGCAAGATGTCCACCTCATCATCATCGTCCGATTCATCACCCCTTTCACTGTGTACATCCCCCTCCTCACAGATTATTAATTCGTCCCCACTGGAATCCACCATCTCAGGTCCTCGTGTACTTTCTGGAGGCAATTGCTGCTGGTGAATGTCTCCATGGAGGAATTGATTATAATTAATTTTAATGAACATCATCTTCTCCACATTTTCTGGAAGTAACCTCGTACGCCGATTGCTGACAAGGTGAGCGGCGGCACTAAACACTCTTTCGGAGTACACACTGGAGGGAGGGCAACTTAGGTAGAATAAAGCCAGTTTGTGCAAGGGCCTCCAAATTGCCTCTTTTTCCTGCCAGTATACGTACGGACTGTCTGACGTGCCTACTTGGATGCGGTCACTCATATAATCCTCCACCATTCTTTCAATGGTGAGAGAATCATATGCAGTGACAGTAGACGACTTGTCAGTAATCGTTGGCAGGTCCTTCAGTCCGGACCAGATGTCAGCATCAGCAGTCGCTCCAGACTGCCCTGCATCACCGCCAGCGGGTAGGCTCGGAATTCGTAGCCTTTTCCTCGCACCCCCAGTTGCGGGAGAATGTGAAGGAGGAGATGTTGACGGGTCGCGTTCCGCTTGACTTGACAATTTTGTCACCAGCAGGTCTTTGAACCTCTGCAGACTTGTGTCTGCCGTAAAGAGAGATCCAAGGTAGGTTTTAAATCTAGGATCAAGCACGGTGGCCAAAATGTAGTGCTCTGATTTCAACAGATTGACCACACGTGAATCCTGGTTAAGCGAATGAAGGGCTCCATCCACAAGTCCCACATGCCTAGCGGAATCGCTCTGTTTTAGCTCCTCCTTCAATGCCTCCAGCTTCTTCTGCAAAAGCCTGATGAGGGGAATGACCTGACTCAGGCTGGCAGTGTCTGAACTGACTTCACGTGTGGCAAGTTCAAAAGGTTGCAGAACCTTGCACAACGTTGAAATCAATCTCCACTGCGCTTGAGACAGGTGCATTCCACCTCCTTTGCCTATATCATGGCCAGATGTATAGGCTTGAATGGCCTTTTGCTGCTCTTCCAACCTCTGAAGCATATAGAGGGTTGAATTCCACCTCGTTACCACCTCTTGCTTCAGATGATGGCAGGGCAGGTTCAGGTGTTTTTGGTGGTGCTCCAGTCTTCTGTACGCGGTGCCTGTACGCCGAAAGTGGCCCGCAATTCTTCTGGCCACCGACAGCATCTCTTGCACGCCCCTGTCGTTTTTTAAATAATTCTGCACCACCAAATTCAAGGTATGTGCAAAACATGGGACGTGCTGGAATTTGCCCAGATGTAATGCACTCACAATATTGCTGGCATTGTCCGATGTCACAAATCCCCAGGAGAGTCCAATTGGGGTAAGCCATTCTGCGATGATCTTCCTCAGTTGCCGTAAGAGGTTTTCAGCTGTGTGCCTATTCTGGATAGCGGTGATACAAAGCGTAGCCTGCCTAGGAACGAGTTGGCGTTTGCGAAATGCTGCTACTGGTGCCGCCGCTGCTGTTCTTGCAGCGGGAGGCAATACATCTACCCAGTGGGCTGTCACAGTCATGTAGTCCTGAGTCTGCCCTGCTCCACTTGTCCACATGTCCGTGGTTAAGTGGACATTGGGTACAACTGCATTTTTTAGGACACTGGTGAGTCTTTTTCTGACGTCCGTGTACATTCTCGGTATCGCCTGCCTAGAGAAGTGGAACCTAGATGGTATTTGGTAACGGGGGCACACTACCTCAAGAAATTGTCTAGTTCCCTGTGAACTAACGGCGGATACCGGACGCACGTCTAACACCAACATAGTTGTCAAGGCCTCAGTTATCCGCTTTGCAACAGGATGACTGCTGTGATATTTCATCTTTCTCGCAAAGGACTGTTGGACAGTCAATTGCTTACTGGAAGTAGTACAAGTGGTCTTCCGACTTCCCCTCTGGGATGACGATCGACTCCCAGCAGCAACAACAGCAGCGCCAGCAGCAGTAGGCGTTACACTCAAGGATGCATCGGAGGAATCCCAGGCAGGAGAGGACTCGTCAGACTTGCCAGTGACATGGCCTGCAGGACTATTGGCTTTCCTGGGTAAGGAGGAAATTGACACTGAGGGAGTTGGTGGTGTGGTTTGCGCGAGCTTGGTTACAAGAGGAAGGGATTTACTGGTCAGTGGACTGCTTCTGCTGTCGCCCAAAGTTTTTGAACTTGTCACTGACTTATTATGAATGCGCTGCAGGTGACGTATAAGGGAGGATGTTCCGAGGTGGTTAACGTCCTTACCCCTACTTATTACAGCTTGACAAAGGCAACACACGGCTTGACACCTGTTGTCCGCATTTCTGTTGAAATACTTCCACACTGAAGAGCTGATTTTTTTTGTATTTTCACCAGGCATGTCAATGGCCATATTCCTCCCACGGACAACAGGTGTCTCCCCGGGTGCCTGACTAAAACAAACCACCTCACCATCAGAATCCTCCTTGTCAATTTCCTCCCCATCGCCAGCAACACCCATATCCTCATCCTGGTGTACTTCAACACTGACATCTTCAATTTCACTATCAGGAACTGGACTGCGGATGCTCCTTTCAACACTTGCAGGGGGCGTGCAAATGGTGGAAGGCGCAAGCTCTTCCCGTCCAGTGTTGGGAAGGTCAGGCATCGCAACCGACACAATTGGACTCTCCTTTGGGATTTGGGATTTCGAAGAACGCACAGTTCTTTGCTGTGCTTTTGCCGCAAGTCTTTTCATTTTTCTAGCGAGAGGATGAGTGCTTCCATCCTCATGTGAAGCTGAACCACTAGCCATGAACATAGGCCAGGGCCTCAGCCGTTCCTTGCCACTCCGTGTGGTAAATGGCATATTGGCAAGTTTACGCTTCTCCTCAGACGCTTTTAATTTTGATTTTTGGGTCATTTTTTTACTGATCTTTTGTGTTTTGGATTTTACATGCTCTGTACTATGACATTGGGCATCGGCCTTGGCAGACGACGTTGATGGCATTTCATCGTCTCGGCCATGACTAGTGGCAGCAGCTTCAGCACGAGGTGGAAGTGGATCTTGATCTTTCTCTATTTTTTTAACCTCCACATTTTTGTTCTCCATATTTTGCGCACAACTAAAAGCCACCACAGGTATACAATGTAGATGGATGGATAGTATAGTATTACTTATACTTATGGACGACGAGTGACGACACAGAGGTAGGTACAGCCGTGGCCTACCGTACTGCTGCTTAGTGCTTATATATAAATATAATATACTGTATAACGGACCTGGTGGACAGTGTCAGCAGCAGACTGCTAAACTAGTATGAAGAAAGAAAAAAAACACACCACAGGTATACAATGTAGATGGATGGATAGTATAGTATTACTTATACTTATGGACGACGAGTGACGACACAGAGGTAGGTACAGCCGTGGCCTACCGTACTGCTGCTTAGTGCTTATATATAAATATAATATACTGTATAACGGACCTGGTGGACAGTGTCAGCAGCAGACTGCTAAACTAGTATGAAGAAAGAAAAAAAAAACACCACAGGTATACAATGTAGATGGATGGATAGTATAGTATTACTTACACTTATGGATGACGAGTGACGACACAGAGGTAGGTACAGCCGTGGCCTACCGTACTGCTGCTTAGTGCTTATATATAAATATAATATACTGTATAACGGACCTGGTGGACAGTGTCAGCAGCAGACTGCTAAACTAGTATGAAGAAAGAAAAAAAAAACACCACAGGTATACAATGTAGATGGATGGATAGTATAGTATTACTTATACTTATGGACGACGAGTGACGACACAGAGGTAGGTACAGCCGTAGCCTACCGTACTGCTGCTTAGTGCTTATATATAAATATAATATACTGTATTACGGACCTGGTGGACAGTGTCAGCAGCAGACTGCTAAACTAGTATGAAGAAAGAAAAAAAAAAACACCACAGGTATACAATGTAGATGGATGGATAGTATTACTTATACTTATGGACGACGAGTGACGAGTCAACACAGAGGTAGGTACAGCCGTGGCCTGCCGTACTGCTGCTTAGTGCTTAATTATATATATAATATACTGTATAACGGACTTGGTGGACACCGCAGTGTCAGCAGACTGCTAAACAAACTAGCATGAAGAAAGAAAAAAAAAAAACACCACAGTGTTTTTCAGGCAGACAAACGTATACTGGACTGGTGGTCACTGTCAGCAAAACTGTGCACTGTACTCCTGCTATAACTGCTCCCCAGTCCCCACAATTAGGCAGTGTGAGCAGTGCACTCAGCAAAGATATATCATGCAGCAGTGCAGCACACTGAGTGAGCACAGATATGGTGGAGCGTTTTTTTTCAGGCAGGGAAACAACGGATTAAACTCAAAACCCTGCACTGTACTCCCTAACAGCTGCTCCCCGTCCCCAATCCTCCCCACAATTATAACTAACTAAGTTCTAATATAATACAACGGACTCGGAGAGGACGCCAGCCACGTCCTCTCCCTATCAATCTCAATGCACGTGTGAAAATGGCGGCGACGCGCGACTCCTTATATAGAATCCGAGTCTCGCGAGAATCCGACAGCGGGATGATGACGTTCGGGCGCGCTCGGGTTAACCGAGCAAGGCGGGAGGATCCGAGTCGCTCGGACCCGTGTAAAAAAAAGGTGAAGTTCGGGCGGGTCGGATTCCGAGGATCCGAACCCGCTCATCACTACTATTTAGTAATTATTTAGCATTGGTCTTACTATAGCTTTACGTCAACATGCATTACTTCATAATATTGATGTTGGATTTGATAAATAGATTGTGGCCTAAACTTAACTATGTTGTTCACCTTTTTGTATAAATATGTGGCTTCTAACGTTCACTACTCAGTTGTAATAAGTTTGAGGGAATTGTTGGACTCTGAGCCATAATTAATGTGCGAACATGAAGAACTCTAACAAATACAAATTACTACATTTACATATTGGGTATGAAGCTTCCTTTGGAACAACACACACAATACAATAAATGTGTTGACCAATACACTCATACATTGTTCACGGCAGTCAGTGGTCTGCCCAAAACGTTAACAAATATAGTGGTCTAAAATGTAAACATTAACAATGGGTGAAAAAGTCTTAAGGTGCCCTATGTTTAGAACTGGTGATGTTGGCCACGCTAAACAATTGGATGAGACTTAACATTTATGTAGGTGTTTTTAGCAAAGATTAAAAGTAAAAATATTTGTTGATATGGCCAACATCACATCTGACAATTTACTATCTAAAAAAACCTTACCACCATGTGCTTGCTGTTGGTGATTATTATAAGGATGACTGTTCATGTGTTTTGTTTTTTTTTGCTGTGCACAAACAGTGGTGCAGATGTATAAACCTGGAGAAGGCATAAGGAAGTGATAAACCAGTGATATGTGCAAGGTGATAAAGGCACAAGGCAAACAGCTCCAATATGTAAATTAACTTTTTTTTTTTTTGTGCTGCTGCCTTTATCACCTTGCACATATCACTGTTTTTTCACTTCCTTATGCCTTCTCCAGGTTAATACATCTAATCCACTGTTTTTTACCTGCTTTACAGGTAATTGTTATGTTTACTCACCAGACAACTGAGGGGATTGGGGATCCTCACTTTGTGGGCTGGCCAAAATAGCTTGTGGTGGCAGGGCCGACACTGCGGAGATGCGCCGTTGGGGTGGTGATGATGGTGCTGCTGATTCAGCCTCAAGACGGTGTCTCTTGGTTGGCCTACTAGCCACAGTAACCGAGCCCTGTGATGGGCGCCTTAGTGGAGGGGGGTTTGCTGAAGAAGAACCTATGTGATAAGATAAACATTAACATTTTGTTTTTCTATGTGTTTGCAGAATATGTGTTTACAGTAAAATCTTACCTGCATTGCCACCATCTGCATCTCTTGGCAGTGTTGGATGTGGCCTGGCTGTGCTGCTTCTCTTTCGTACTGTAGAAATATGAAGAATGTCCTCATGAACATACTATTTTGTTGCTATGTTTATGCAAATTCCTTATTGTGATGTAAACATATGTGGTACCTGATGAGAACTAAACTATACGGTGCCTGACTTCATTGGGTGTGTATACTTTAAATAAGAACCAATTTCACCAAACAATACATACACAAAGGCGCATAATGCACAATATTATACTACTTAAAATCCAAACGTCGTAGCTTGACACAACCACAATATTGCACGCTAAGTTACCAATTTTTGATGCTAACAAGAAAACAGTGACGTGCGGTGAGGTCTTTGGCTGGGGAGGCATAATAAATAAATATATATATATATATATATATATATATACACACTCACTTTTCCCATGGCTGAAAAAAGAATTAGACCAGCACTCACGTTTTAGTTGCAGAAAAAAAGGGGTTTTTTAATCCTGAAAAGACATCAAGGATACACCCCACTGTTTACAGTACGCCCAACAGCCGTTTCAACACTTGGTGGTCTTCATCAGGGGCAGCTGTCACTCTGTCAGGAGCTATCTTAAATAGCGGAGAAGGCGCCAGAATGTCCGAACGGGACGGCCGGAAGCAGCGCGTCATAGCTGCTGTCTGATTGGCTCCTGCCCGCACGTGACGCGTTGTTAGGATACACAAACCCGGCTCTCTCCTTAGTGACCGGCTCCAGCAGCGTAACAGTAGTGTAGCGTGGGACGATCTGTATTAGAAGTACAGCGGCATGCAAACGGAGTTGCTGCTGTATGTAATCCCGGACACAGGCACACATGTAGAGTGTTTAACCCCACAGTGCGCCAGCGGCACAGCACCACAGACAGCTCAATAATAATATGTATACATAACGGGCAAACAGTATCAACCTGTATGGCAATGGTGACAACCAGCTCAAAACAATAATAATTTAAGCATACTAGCATGATGTAAACGAAGGTGATTATGATGGCATGGCACACCGGGGTTGTGGATGCAGTTTCTACACTCTGCAGCACAACCTGCATAGCAATAGTAGTAAACAGCTCAGAACAATGTTGATAGTACCTCTATAGCATAATATAGGAAAAGCATAATTTCAGAAAAGGTTGCAATGATGACATGTCACTCAGCGGTGATAGCATGATATAAGAGAAGGTGGCTCTGATGCCATGTCACTAAGGGGTACGATAAATACACTCTGCAACACAACCTGCATGGTAATGATAATAACCAGCTCAAGGCAATGATGATGGTAGCATACCACTATAACAAAATATGAAAAAATGTAAAAAATGTAAAAAATAGTGGCAATAATGACATATTACTCGGCGGTAATAAATGTAATTTTTACACTCCACCATTACGGAGTGAATAACCTTGGTTAACAAGATCAACAAATATAAGGTACCACATAACACTGTGGAAACCAATAGATGTGCAGCAGGGATGCAGATTGATCAGTATAGGACAATCATGTCTCAGGGTACCGTACCCAGTATTCCCATACCCTCTCCAAGTATGGTACTGACTGGGCCCAACGCTGCTTAATTGCCAAGATCGGACGAGATTGGATGATTTCCAGCGTGGTAAGGTGGTATCCGATGGTCGTGTCCATATCCAACCATAATCAATAGCGTAATAACTTCACCTGTATCACGGCCAAGTTGCCTCATAACCTGTGTGATAATGTAAACATAACCACAAGAACCGTCCACCGATAATTTTAATACAACACCTAGTATTCCCACCTTGTCTCCAAATGTGGTACTTACTGGGCCCATCACTGCTTAATTGCCAAGATCAGACGGGATCGGATGTGGTCCAGTGTGGTATGGTAGTATCAATCAATACGGTGTGCAGTTATGTGTCCATTGCACGGTTGGACAAGAGTCAAAAAATGGCCCAATGTGTGAGAGACTAGATCAGAGAGCATTAATAGGTGTACAGTGATTAACATGACACACGGCGGTGTCTAAGAAAAATAAACCAGAACAATTGTCTCAGTATGTAATTCTACCGAGTCACAGGAAGCATCCCAAACGGAATTCCTCGTTGAGCCCATTCGGGGCCAATGATTGCAGTCTGTCAATCCATTGGTGTTCTCTTTGCAAAAGGATTTTGTTGCGATCACCACCCCTTTGTAGTGGTGGGATCTGATCCAAGATACAACACTTGAGTTGATTAATGGAATGTTTAGCCTCCATAAAATGTCTTGCAACTGGTAAGGTTTTTACTTTTCTAATACGCCTAGTCCAACCTCTATCACAATGGAGGCTTCTACAACACCACACTGTCCTTTGAAGAAACCCAGTCAGTTTGATCCACCGACCCTTAATTCCTCAATCCACACCTTCTTAAGGGTACTTAAAAGGGATACGATGCCCTACATCAAGGAACAAAAACCCAGCTATTCCAATATAACCAAGGGGGAAAGAGCAGCTATCAAATCTCTTCAGAATGACAATCAACTGGTTATCAGGTCTGCGGACAAAGGGGGAGGCATAGTCTTACTCGATTTTGACTATTATGTACAAGAAGCTTATGGTCAATTATCCAACTTAACCTGTTATCAAAAACTCACTTTTGACCCCACATGGACTTATAAAAAGGAAATTGATTCAATAATAAATTTGGGAGTCAATAACAGGTATATCAATCAGACTACTGCTGATTTTTTGACTACGCCTCATCCCAAAACTCCAATTCTTTACACATTACCCAAGATACATAAATCCCTAGCACAGCCCCCGGGACGGCCGATTATCTCGGCACGGGGTTCTCTATGCCAACCGCTTTCACAGCTTGTAGACTTTTATCTACAACCACTTGCCAAAAGTGCAGCCAGCTACATTGAAGACACGACAGATTTCTTAATAAAACTGGAAAACATTAAATATGTTCCGGATGATGCACTGTTGGTCACATTAGATGTCTCAAGTCTTTATACAAATATTCCTCACGCTTTGGGCATTGAATCATGCAGACGATTAATAACAGAAAGTGATGGATATTTTGGACCTCCATCTGAATACATGGTGTCTCTTATTGACCTAATTTTGAATAAGAACTATTTTTTGTTTGAGAATTGTTTCTTTTTACAAAAACAGGGCACTGCTATGGGTTCTAACATGGCCCCAGCCTATGCCAATATCTTTATGTCAATATATGAACAAGAACACATCACGGGTCACCCCCTCTTTGGTCGATTTTTGTCAACGTATGTAAGATATATTGATGATTTATTTTTCATTTGGCATGGGGGAGAGACATTACTTTTGTCTTTCATTGACCATCTAAACTCACTCCCTGGCACCATCAGATTTAGCCTCACGTTCAGCAAGACAGAAATAAATTTTCTGGATGTATCCGTTCTTTTGTCCAAAAATACTCTGACCACTCGGATTCATTGTAAACCCTCAGACAGGAATACGCTTTTACTCTCAACAAGCTTTCATCCGGCACCCCTCAAAAGAGGACTTCCATTTTCACAGTTGCTTAGGGTGATACGCATTACCTCTGACCCACTAGCAATACCACCGGCTCTACAATCAATGAGTCAACGTTTCCTTGATCGTGGATACTCTAAGGAGGAGATTGATTTGGCACTCCAAAAGATTGGCCAAATAAAAAGGAATGAACTCCTATCTAAAAAAGACGCCTCTACTGCCAAAGACAATGATAGGTTTAACTTTGTCAGCATGTATACGACTGCTTCTCGATTTATCCGTAATAAGATACAGGAACATTGGCACCTTATTGATACGGATCCAGAATTATCAAAAGCCATTCCGCAACCACCTCGATTCGCATACAAACGAGGACCCAATCTGAAAGACATGTTGGTTGTAACAGATTTCTCAAAGAGAAAGAAGAGGACAGCCTCTAATTGGTTAACTACCAAAACAGGGGTTTTCAAGTGCACGGGCTGTCCAAACTGTTCATTCCTGCTTCTTGGCAATCGGTTCACCAACCCTCAGGACAAGAAGACTTACACAATCAGACAGAGACTTGACTGCAACAGCAAATTTGTAGTCTATGTGTTGAAATGTCCATGCAATCTGTTATATGTGGGAAAGACCAGCAGGATGCTGAAAGAACGTCTAAGCCAGCATCGTTCTACAATCAAAAAGAGCATTACACAGGGTGGTATTTCAAGTGACTTTTCAACCTTACCAGTTGCAAGACATTTTATGGAGGCTAAACATTCCATTAATCAACTCAAGTGTTGTATCTTGGATCAGATCCCACCACTACAAAGGGGTGGTGATCGCAACAAAATCCTTTTGCAAAGAGAACACCAATGGATTGACAGACTGCAATCATTGGCCCCGAATGGGCTCAACGAGGAATTCCGTTTGGGATGCTTCCTGTGACTCGGTAGAATTACATACTGAGACAGTTGTTCTGGTTTATTTTTCTTAGACACCGCCGTGTGTCATGTTAATCACTGTACACCTATTAATGCTCTCTGATCTAGTCTCTCACACATTGGGCCATTTTTTGACTCTTGTCCAACCGTGCAATGGACACATAACTGCACACCGTATTGATTGATACTACCATACCACACTGGACCACATCCGATCCCGTCTGATCTTGGCAATTAAGCAGTGATGGGCCCAGTAAGTACCACATTTGGAGACAAGGTGGGAATACTAGGTGTTGTATTAAAATTATCGGTGGACGGTTCTTGTGGTTATGTTTACATTATCACACAGGTTATGAGGCAACTTGGCCGTGATACAGGTGAAGTTATTACGCTATTGATTATGGTTGGATATGGACACGACCATCGGATACCACCTTACCACGCTGGAAATCATCCAATCTCGTCCGATCTTGGCAATTAAGCAGCGTTGGGCCCAGTCAGTACCATACTTGGAGAGGGTATGGGAATACTGGGTACGGTACCCTGAGACATGATTGTCCTATACTGATCAATCTGCATCCCTGCTGCACATCTATTGGTTTCCACAGTGTTATGTGGTACCTTATATTTGTTGATCTTGTTAACCAAGGTTATTCACTCCGTAATGGTGGAGTGTAAAAATTACATTTATTACCGCCGAGTAATATGTCATTATTGCCACTATTTTTTACATTTTTTACATTTTTTCATATTTTGTTATAGTGGTATGCTACCATCATCATTGCCTTGAGCTGGTTATTATCATTACCATGCAGGTTGTGTTGCAGAGTGTATTTATCGTACCCCTTAGTGACATGGCATCAGAGCCACCTTCTCTTATATCATGCTATCACCGCCGAGTGACATGTCATCATTGCAACCTTTTCTGAAATCATGCTTTTCCTATATTATGCTATAGAGGTACTATCAACATTGTTCTGAGCTGTTTACTACTATTGCTATGCAGGTTGTGCTGCAGAGTGTAGAAACTGCATCCACAACCCCGGTGTGCCATGCCATCATAATCACCTTCGTTTACATCATGCTAGTATGCTTAAATTATTATTGTTTTGAGCTGGTTGTCACCATTGCCATACAGGTTGATACTGTTTGCCCGTTATGTATACATATTATTATTGAGCTGTCTGTGGTGCTGTGCCGCTGGCGCACTGTGGGGTTAAACACTCTACATGTGTGCCTGTGTCCGGGATTACATACAGCAGCAACTCCGTTTGCATGCCGCTGTACTTCTAATACAGATCGTCCCACGCTACACTACTGTTACGCTGCTGGAGCCGGTCACTAAGGAGAGAGCCGGGTTTGTGTATCCTAACAACGCGTCACGTGCGGGCAGGAGCCAATCAGACAGCAGCTATGACGCGCTGCTTCCGGCCGTCCCGTTCGGACATTCTGGCGCCTTCTCCGCTATTTAAGATAGCTCCTGACAGAGTGACAGCTGCCCCTGATGAAGACCACCAAGTGTTGAAACGGCTGTTGGGCGTACTGTAAACAGTGGGGTGTATCCTTGATGTCTTTTCAGGATTAAAAAACCCCTTTTTTTCTGCAACTAAAACGTGAGTGCTGGTCTAATTCTTTTTTCAGCCATGGGAAAAGTGAGTGTGTATATTGATTATTAGGACCTTGCACCAATTATTTTTTGACTTTAGACATAGAGTGCTGTCACTTTGTTTTATTTTATATATATATATATATATTTATTTTCACATCAGATCTTAGTCCATTTTTGCACCTCCCTGCAGCCCATCGTAGGTGTGCCCAACTAATTTTATTAGGGGGTGCACTGCCAAAGAGACGTGTCTAGCACAGTCTTTTGTGCGTGTCTAGCACCACCCAGGGACATGTCTTGCACTGTTTTACATTCTCTCAGTAAAATCACATGGCTTAATCAAATTTGTCCCTAGTTCCTAAGTACAAGTAGATATAATACACCCCAGGAAAAAAAATGAAACAAAATGGTGTGACCACCAGCTGGTACGGACTGTCTGCTACGGCATAACCCTGAGTCCTAGCTGCCGCTGCACCCTATCGCTACTTACAGTTTCCCAACCTATTCCTGACCCAGTGGCGGAACTAGCGAGTGATGGGCCTACGTACATATGCATTCCCCTCCCCCTGCCCCCCACACACTCCCCACCCCTTGCAACACCCAGCACCTACACCCTGATTTTGATTATACCACACAGTATGAGCCGAAATTCACATTACGCCACACAGTATGAGCCGAAATTCACATTACGCCACACAGTATGAGCCAAATTCACATTACACCACACAGTATGAGCCAAAATTCACATTACACCACACAGTATGAGCCGGAATTCACATTATGCCACACAGTATGAGCCGAAATTCACATTACGCCACACAGTATGAGCCGAAATTCACATTACACCACACAGTATGAGCCGGAATTCACATTACGCCACACAGTATGAGCCAAATTCACATTACGCCACACAGTACGAGCCAAATTCACATTACGTCACACAGTATGAGCCGAAATTCACATTACGCCACACAGTATGAGCCGAATTCACATTACGCCACACAGTATGAGCCGAATTCACATTACGCCACACAGTATGAGCCGAAATTCACATTACGCCACACAGTATGAGCCGAAATTCACATTACGCCACACAGTATAAGATAAATTCACATTACGCCACACAGTATGAGCCGAATTCACATTACGCCACACAGTATAAGATAAATTCACATTACGCCACACAGTATGAGCCGAATTCACATTACGCCACACAGTATAAGATAAATTCACATTATGCCACACAGTATGAGCCGAAATTCACATTACGCCACACAATGCGAGACGAAATTCACATTACGCCACACCATATGAGTTTCCCCCTTGCGTCTCCACATCATCTCCTCCCTGTGTTGCCTCTCAGCAATACCATCTCCCCGCCCACCACCGTGTCGTCTCTCAGCACATCATCTCCCAACTGTGTCTATCTGCTATGCAATCATGTTCTGCCTGTGTCTCCCCCCCCCCTTCATTCACTCTGTGTCAAAAAGCCCCCCCAATTCAGTCTGTGTCTCCCCCCCACCCCTTCATTCTATGTCTCTCCGTGTGTGTATCCCCTCCCCCTTCTATGTGTCTGTGTCTCCTTTAGCCGTTCTCACCTTCTGGGAGCCATGAGCTGGTGGACGATGAGGCCAGCACAATGGTGGGTGGGCAGTGCGGGTGCGGCTCCAGTGTGGTGGGAGGTGCGGGTACAAGATGGCTGGAAGGCTACTGAGGGTTGGGGCCATTCGGACTGGCCCAATCCGCCCCTGCGCATCACACTACAGTAATGAAACAGAAAATAAACAGGAGCTTCCTGCAACAAGGGCTGCTGGGAGCTGTAGTTTTTTTGCTTTTTCATAACTGTAGTGCCACTGCCGGCTCCTACTGAGATTAAAATCATCGCTGGGGGGCCCCCTCCTACTCGCGCGACTGTTCTAGCTGCACAGCGGGTTGTAAATCTCTTTCCCCTTCCTCCCCCCCCCGTGCGCATGCCAGTGCAGCCCCTCAAGCCGCCTGGCTGCACGGCGGGTTGTAAGTCTCCCTCTCTCCTCTCCGCCCAACCCCCCCCCATTCGCGCCGCTCTACTCACTCACCTGAGATGCTCCTGCTGCTGCCTGGGAGAGTGGAACAAGACAGGGCCACCGCTGCCGCATGCTCTCCAGTGTTGGGCTTCCCGGGGCCACCGCTGCTCATAGTGACTGCCGGGACAGCTCACAGTCACTGCCGGGTCCCGCCTCCGCTTCTCCCACCGCCTCTGGGTGATTGGACCAGAGGATCCACTGCTGGATCCGCTGTCCAATCACAACTGTCATGCCTGAAAGCCCATCCCAGGCTATCAGTGAGGCACTGGTATAAGTGCCGCTGTCCTCTCTCTTTCTAATGGGCTTTTAAAGCCCAGCGCTTGGCCCCGCCCCAGCTGCATCCCCCTTTTTCACTGTGTACGGGAGGCACTTGTTATGAGTGCCTCCCAAAGTAATTTCATAGGCTAACTTTATTAGAATAATATTAAGAAGATACATATGACACAGAATATGTGTCTTATGTATCTTCTTTACATAATTTTAATCAACAGTGACAGGGGAGCAGTGACAGGGGAGGCACTGCCTCCCCTGCCTCCCCTGACTGCACGTCCCTGCAAGAAAACACTACCCACAAATATCTGCACAAAATTGTAAACATCAAAACTAGTGATGTGCACCGGAAATTTTTCGGGTTTTGTGTTTTGTTTTGGATTCGGGTCCGCGGCCGTGTTTTGGATTCGGACGCGTATTGGCAAAACCTCCCTGAAAATTTTTTGTCGGATTCGGGTGTGTTTTGGATTCGGGTGTTTTTTTACAAAATACCCTCAAAAACAGCTTAAATCATAGAATTTGGGGGTCATTTTGATCCCATGTTATTATTAACCTCAATAACCATAATTTCCACTCATTTTCAGTCTATTCTGAACACCTCACACCTCACAATATTATTTTTAGTCCTAAAATTTGCACCGAGGTCGCTGGATGGCTAAGCTAAGCGACTCAAGTGGCCGACACAAACACCTGGCCCATCTAGGAGTGGCACTGCAGTGTCAGACAGGATGACACTTCAAAAAAATAGTCCCCAAACAGCACATGATGCAAAGAAAAAAAAGAGGTGCACCAAGGTCGCTGGATGGCTAAGCTAAGCGACTGTTAGGTTCCTGGTGCTCAGAACAAGGGAGATGTTGCATAGTGAGTCCAGAGCACCAGAACGTGACGCTGAAATAAGGTGTGGTGTGGAAATAGCCCCTAGCACCCTACCTCCATTGTTTCACCCGTGTGGTCAGTTCACGCCTGAGTGACTATGGTTTCTTGGGCCCACGGCAGCCGCGTTTGAAGGGCGGATTAGGTCTGCCCAACTCCGATGCCCCCAGGTCTTAGAGTGAGACAAGGCGTGAACCGAGACAGGATAATAACAAGGGGACCTCTAACTAAAGCAAACAGAAGGCTAGGGGCTACTAACAACCCTAAAACTAAATATATGTGCGGCACACCGCCAAAGGAAAAGAACAACAAAGGAAATGCTGTCCACACGCCGACACAATACTGTTGTGTACCGGTGGTGACAGCATAAGCAGAACCCTCTGCAAAACACCAGTAATAAATATAACCAAAGAATACTGCGGCCTAGGCCGACGGACGTGGCAAAGCCGCTACTCACGGAACCGGTACAAATACTGGGAAACGGACAGGAACCCCCAATGTAGCCGACACAGACTCTCAGAACCGGAGGACAGGCAGAATCCCAAACGACAGACCGGTGGACACCAAGAAGCCAGACACTCGACCAGGCACAGACAAAGCCACAGGACTTCTGGACAGGAACGCTTCACGGCAGGACACGGGATCAGACACTGGAACCGACACTGGAACCGACACTGGAACCAGCTAGACAGACACTGCTAGACAGGAGCTCAGGAACTGGCAGGGACTAGCTCAGAACTCAAGAACTCTGGAACTCTGGAAATATCACCAGCGTCTGTGAATTGCACTGAGCCAGAATAGAACAGAGAGTCTTAATTAATTATTTCGTGCAGCTGCCCTGCTGCACAACTGAGAGGTGCAATCAACAGACAGGTGAGGCTGGACACATGGGAACAAGCTGCAATCACACAGACTCACCACCGGCAGCAAACAAAAGTCTTCTCAACCAGAGCAATGGGAAATCCTGGCCTGCAAGACAACTAGAAACATAGAATAGGAATGAACCACTACCTGTGGTTCATTACAGTACCCTCTCCTTAAGGGTGAGCTCTGAACACCCCATGACACCCACGGGGAACATAAGCAGAAGTATAACATAAAATACATAACCAAAATGCAAAACAGGAATGAGCCACAGCCGTGGCTCATAACAGTACCCCCCCCCCTTGAGGAGGGGTCAAAGGACCCCAAAATTCAGACTTTCCAAAACAGGGGATACACAAAAAAAAACCCTGACACACTGGTCTAACAGAAACAAGCTGCGGCAACAGCTTGTAACGGTGCCCCCCCCCCCCTTGACGGTGGCCACTGGACACAAGACAAGGAAAAAAAATCTTTTTTTTTTTTTTATATCAAGGCAAGAGTCAATAATTATTTCTTTTTCTTCTTCTTCTTATTTTTACAAAGTTCTTGAGGTCTGACCAAGGTAATTCCCCAAACATTGTCTGAACTGATGGTACCTCCCAGCATGGCTGGGTTCAAATCAGAGATTGGTTTCTTAACCTTGGGAGCTGAACTTTCAGGCAAAGTACTACTATTAGAAGAAGACAAAAAAGCACATCCTGCAGTCAAAACAATGGGCTGAGACTCTTGTGCCGAGTTTACAGTATACGGTGAACTCTCAGCAGATAAGACGGGTGACCTAGAGGAACCTGAACCAATTTCTTTGGAACCATATCTTTTAATAACTGCATCACTGAATGCTGGGGGATCCTGAAGAATGGGATCTTCAGCTTTCATTAGGCTGGTCTCCCACTCAAAAGGCTCTCCTCTAAAGGAATATATCAGATAGAGCACTAGGTTCTCTGAAGTGATGCCCAGAAATGGTCTAGACAACAAAATGGTGTAATAGTGTTTGTAAAGCGCCAGAAATTGGACTAAGTCCCCATCAAAGATTATAGATGTTGAGATATCAACAGAGTCAGGATCTGCTTCCTTCCCATCTGACTGACTAGAGTGCTTGCTAGGACCTGGTCACTATTGACCTTACTCGAGGCTGAGACTTTCTGAACCCCTCCTGGGGCAGTGACTTTCTGAACCCCACCTGGGGCAGTGGCCCTCGGAACCCCACCTGGGGCAGTGGCCCTTGGAACCCCACCCGGGGCTGTGACTTTCTGAACCCCACCCGGGGCAGTGACTTTCTGAACCCCACCCGGGGCAGTGACTTTCTGAACCCCCCCTGGGGCAGTGACTTTCTGAACCCCACCCGGGGCAGTGACTTTCAGGAACACCGCTGGGGCAGTGGCCTTCGGGAACCCCGCTGGGGACAGCACCTCGGATTCTTTTACTGGGACCGGGCTGTTGGCCTCCGTTTCTGGGGCCAGGCCGTTGGCCTCCCTCTCTGAGTCGATAATTATCGAAACTTCTCCCGGGACTATGACTTCCGGGACTTTTGCTGAAGCTTTAACCTTCAGAACCTCCACTAACGCTATGCCTCTTAAGTTCTTTCCTGGGGAAGCGACCTCTAGACCCTTCTTTGTGGCTGCGTCTCTCAAGACCCCACTTGGGGATATTACTTCAAAGATCCCTTCTGGGGTTTTGCTTCTCGAGTTCCCTTCTAGAACTATGGTTTTAGATACCCTTTCTGGGGTTGCACTTTTCAAGTCCCTACCTGTTGTAATAGCTTCTGAGACCCCTTCTGGTATTGACACCTGAGCTATAATATTCGATGTCCCTCTATAACCTAGAGCATCGGGTACCGCTCCAGGACTCTGGGCATCGGGCACCGCTCCAGGACTCTGGGCATCGGGCACCGCTCCAGGACTCTGGGCATCGGGCACCGCTCCAGGACTCTGGGCATCGGGCACCGCTCCAGGACTCTGGGCATCGGGCACCACTCCAGGACTCTGGGCATTGGGCACCGCTCCAGGGGTTTGCAACTCTGCTTCAACAGGAAAATCAAGAGAGGAGAGAAACATTCTCCTTTGGTTCCTGAATCTATAATAGGGCTCCCTAGCCCAAGGATCCCAATTATAGGACAGAGTGCTTTTTAGTGTGGGTTGTGTGACAAGTACCTCTGCCACAGTAGAGACAGGAGTAGGTCTTGTATCCTGACTAAACTTGGCCAGAGGGCAGGACTTGTCGCCACACTTTGGCTTCCGCAACTCACAGGTCTGCAGATAGTGGCCTAAACCCCCACAATATAGGCATAAATCTAAGTTTCTGCGACGCAGACGCTCCTCTTCTGAGAGCCTGGGCCGCAGAAAACTTTCAAACTTTTTCTCTCTAATTAAACCTGAGGATTCACTTGTCACCATACTGTGAACAAGAGTCTCTTTAGAGAATGAACTCTCAAGAACTTCTGGCAAAATAAGCAAAATTTTGGTCAGAAGGTTTAGCAGTTGCTTTAAGGATTGCTGCAAAACTTCCAGCCGCTCAGGTTTCAAAGCACTGAAAGCAGAGTTCAGGGCTGAGAGAGACGCCTGCAGGGCTTGCATAGTAGGCATAGGAGGATTTCAAACTAGACAAGACAAGACTAGACACGATTCTAGACACGATTCTAAGACAAGATTCTAGACAAGATTCTTAGACAAGATTCTAAGACAAGATTCTAGACACGATTCTAAGACAAGATTCTAGACAAGACAAGACTGGACTGGATTTTTAAACTAGACAAGACAAGACTGGACTGGATTTTTAAACACCGGACTGGATTCTGCACACTGAATTCTAGACAGGACTGGATTCTAAACCCCGGACTGGATTCTGTACACTGAGTTCTAGACAGGACTGGATTCTTGACAGGACTGGATTCTGCACACTGAATTCTAGACAGGACTGGATTCTAGACAAGACACTGGACTGGGCCAAAAAAGAAAAATCTTTATTTCTTTTTTGTTGTATGGCTGGTGATAATGTTAGGTTCCTGGTGCTCAGAACAAGGGAGATGTTGCGTAGTGAGTCCAGAGCACCAGAACGTGACGCTGAAATAAGGTGTGGTGTGGAAATAGCCCCTAGCACCCTACCTCCATTGTTTCACCCGTGTGGTCAGTTCACGCCTGAGTGACTATGGTTTCTTGGGCCCACGGCAGCCGCGTTTGAAGGGCGGATTAGGTCTGCCCAACTCCAATGCCCCCAGGTCTTAGAGTGAGACAAGGCGTGAACCGAGACAGGATAATAACAAGGGGACCTCTAACTAAAGCAAACAGAAGGCTAGGGGCTACTAACAACCCTAAAACTAAATATATGTGCGGCACGCCGCCAAAGGAAAAGAACAACAAAAGAAATGCTGTCCACACGCCGACACAATACTGTTGTACCGGCGGTGACAGCATAAGCAGAACCCTCTGCAAAACCCCAGTAACAAATATAACCAAAGAATACTGCGGGCCTAGGCCGACGGACGTGGCAAAGCCGCTACTCACGGAACCGGTACAAATACTGGGAAACGGACAGGAACCCCCAATGTAGCCGACACAGACTCTCAGAACCGGAGGACAGGCAGAATCCCAAACGACAGACCGGTGGACACCAAGAAGCCAGACACTCGACCAGGCACAGACAAAGCCACAGGACTTCTGGACAGGAACGCTTCACGGCAGTACACGGGATCAGACACTGGAACCGACACTGGAACCGACACTGGAACCGACACTGGAACCAGCTAGACAGACACTGCTAGACAGAAGCTCAGGAACTGGCAGGGACTAGCTCAGAACTCAAGAACTCTGGAACTCTGGAAATATCACCAGCGTCTGTGAATTGCTCTGAGCCAGAATATAAAAGAGAGTCTTAATTAATTATGTCGTGCAGCTGCCCTGCTGCACAACTGAGAGGTGCAATCAACAGACAGGTGAGGCTGAACACATGGGAACAAGCTGCAATCACACAGACCCACCACCGGCAGCAAACAAGAGTCTTCTCAAACCAGAGCAACGGGAAATCCTGGCCTGCAAGACAACTATAAACATAGAATAGGAATGAACCACTACCTGTGGTTCATAACAGTACCCTCTCCTTAAGGGTGAGCTCCGAACACCCCATGACACCCACGGGGAACATAAACAGAAGTATAACATAAAATACATAACCAAAATGCAAAACAGGAATGAGCCACAGCCGTGGCTCATAACAGCGACACAAGTGGCCGACACAAACACCTGGCCCATCTAGGAGTGGCACTGCAGTGTCAGGCAGGATGGCACTTCAAAAAATAGTCCCCAAACAGCACATGATGCAAAGAAAAAAAGAGGCGCACCAAGGTCGCTGTGTGACTAAGCTAAGCGACACAAGTGGCCGTCACAAACACCTGGCCCATCTAGGAGTGGCACTGCAGTGTCAGGCAGGATGGCACTTCAAAAAAATTATCCCCAAACAGCACATGAGGCAAAGATAAAAAGAGGCGCACCAAGGTCGCTGTGTGACTAAGCTAAGCGACACAAGTGGCCGACACAAACACCTGGCCCATCTAGGAGTGGCACTGCAGTGTTCAGGCAGGATGGCACTTCAAAAAAATTGTCCCCAAACAGCACATGATGCAAAGAAAAAAAGAGGCGTACCAAGGTCGCTGTGTGACTAAGCTAAGCGACATAAGTGGCCGACACAAACACCTGGCCCAGCTAGGAGTGGCACTTCAGTGTCAGGCAGGATGGCACTTCAAAAAAATTGTCCCCAAACAGCACATGATGCAAAGAAAAAAAGAGGCGCACCAAGGTCGCTGGATGGCTAAGCTAAGCGACACAAGTGGCCGACACAAACACCTGGCCCATCTAGGAGTGGCACTGCAGTGTCAGGCAGGATGGCACTTCAAAAAAATTGTCCCCAAACAGCACATGATGCAAAGAAAAAAAGAGGCGCACCAAGGTCGCTGGATGGCTAAGCTAAGCGACACAAGTGGCCGACACAAACACCTGGCCCATCTAGGGGTGGCACTGCAGTGTCAGGCAGGATGGCACTTCAAAAAAATAGTCCCCAAACAGCACATGATGCAAAGAAAATAAGAGGCGCACCAAGGTCGCTGTGTGACTAAGCTAAGCGACCCAAGTGGCCGACACAAACACCTGGCCCATCTAGGAGTGGCACTGCAGTGTCAGACAGGATGGCACTTCAAAAAAATAGTAGAGATGAGCGCCTGAAATTTTTCGGGTTTTGTGTTTTGGTTTTGGGTTCGGTTCCGCGGCCGTGTTTTGGGTTCGACCGCGTTTTGGCAAAACCTCACCAAATTTTTTTTGTCGGATTCGGGTGTGTTTTGGATTCGGGCGTTTTTTTCAAAAAACCCTAAAAAACAGCTTAAATCATAGAATTTGGGGGTCATTTTGATCCCATATTATTATTAACCTCAAAAACCATAATTTCCACTCATTTTCAGTCTATTCTGAATACCTCACACCTCACAATATTATTTTTAGTCCTAAAATTTGCACCGAGGTCGCTGGATGACTAAGCTAAGCGACCCTAGTGGCCGACACAAACACCTGGCCCATCTAGGAGTGGCACTGCAGTGTCACGCAGGATGTCCCTTCCAAAAAACCCTCCCCAAACAGCACATGACGCAAAGAAAAAAAGAGGCGCAATGAGGTAGCTGACTGTGCGAGTAAGATAAGCGACCCTAGTGGCCGACACAAACACCGGGCCCATCTAGGAGTGGCACTGCAGTGTCACGCAGGATGGCCCTTCCAAAAAACCCTCCCCAAACAGCACATGACGCAAAGAAAAAAAGAGGCGCAATGAGGTAGCTGACTGTGTGAGTAAGATAAGCGACCCTAGTGGCCGACACAAACACCGGGCCCATTTAGGAGTGTCACTGCAGTGTCACGCAGGATGTCCCTTCCAAAAAACCCTCCCCAAACAGCACATGACGCAAAGAAAATAAGAGGCGCAATGAGGTAGCTGTGTGAGTAAGATTAGCGACCCTAGTGGCCGACACAAACACCGGGCCCATCTAGGAGTGTCACTGCAGTGTCACGCAGGATGTCCCTTCCAAAAAACCCTCCCCAAACAGCACATGACGCAAAGAAAATAAGAGGCGCAATGAGGTAGCTGTGTGAGTAAGATTAGCGACCCTAGTGGCCGACACAAACACCGGGCCCATTTAGGAGTGTCACTGCAGTGTCACGCAGGATGTCCCTTCCAAAAAACCCTCCCCAAACAGCACATGACGCAAAGAAAATAAGAGGCGCAATGAGGTAGCTGACTGTGTGAGTAAGATAAGCGACCCTAGTGGCCGACACAAACACCGGACCCATTTAGGAGTGTCACTGCAGTGTCACGCAGGATGTCCCTTCCAAAAAACCCTCCCCAAACAGCACATGACACAAAGAAAAAAAGAGGCGCAATGAGGTAGCTGTGTGAGTAAGATTAGCGACCCTAGTGGCCGACACAAACACCGGGCCCATTTAGGAGTGTCACTGCAGTGTCACGCAGGATGTCCCTTCCAAAAAACCCTCCCCAAACAGCACATGACGCAAAGAAAATAAGAGGCGCAATGAGGTAGCTGTGTGAGTAAGATTAGCGACCCTAGTGGCCGACACAAACACCGGGCCCATCTAGGAGTGGCACTGCAGTGTCACGCAGGATGGCCCTTCCAAAAAACACTCCCCAAACAGCACATGACGCAAAGAAAAAAAGAGGCGCAATGAGGTAGCTGACTGTGTGAGTAAGATAAGCGACCCTAGTGGCCGACACAAACACCGGGCCCATCTAGGAGTGGCACTGCAGTGTCACGCAGGATGTCCCTTCCAAAAAACCCTCCCCAAACAGCACATGACGCAAAGAAAAAAAGAGGCGCAATGAGGTAGCTGTGTGAGTAAGATTAGCGACCCTAGTGGCCGACACAAACACCGGGCCCATTTAGGAGTGTCACTGCAGTGTCACGCAGGATGTCCCTTCCAAAAAACCCTCCCCAAACAGCACATGACGCAAAGAAAATAAGAGGCGCAATGAGGTAGCTGTGTGAGTAAGATTAGCGACCCTAGTGGCCGACACAAACACCGGGCCCATCTAGGAGTGGCACTGCAGTGTCACGCAGGATGGCCCTTCCAAAAAACACTCCCCAAACAGCACATGACGCAAAGAAAAAAAGAGGCGCAATGAGGTAGCTGACTGTGTGAGTAAGATAAGCGACCCTAGTGGCCGACACAAACACCGGGCCCATTTAGGAGTGGCACTGCAGTGTCACGCAGGATGTCCCTTCCAAAAAACCCTCCCCAAACAGCACATGACGCAAAGAAAAATAAAAGAAAAAAGAGGTGCAAGATGGAATTGTCCTTGGGCCCTCCCACCCACCCTTATGTTGTATAAACAAAACAGGACATGCACACTTTAACCAACCCATCATTTCAGTGACAGGGTCTGCCACACGACTGTGACTGATATGACGGGTTGGTTTGGACCCCCCCCAAAAAAGAAGCAATTAATCTCTCCTTGCACAAACTGGCTCTACAGAGGCAAGATGTCCACCTCATCATCATCCTCCGATATATCACCGTGTACATCCCCCTCCTCACAGATTATCAATTCGTCCCCACTGGAATCCACCATCTCAGCTCCCTGTGTACTTTGTGGAGGCAATTGCTGCTGGTCAATGTCTCCGCGGAGGAATTGATTATAATTCATTTTAATGAACATCATCTTCTCCACATTTTCTGGATGTAACCTCGTACGCCGATTGCTGACAAGGTGAGCGGCGGCACTAAACACTCTTTTGGAGTACACACTTGTGGGAGGGCAACTTAGGTAGAATAAAGCCAGTTTGTGCAATGGCCTCCAAATTGCCTCTTTTTCCTGCCAGTATAAGTATGGACTGTGTGACGTGCCTACTTGGATGCGGTCACTCATATAATCCTCCACCATTCTTTCAATGGTGAGAGAATCATATGCAGTGACAGTAGACGACATGTCCGTAATCGTTGTCAGGTCCTTCAGTCCGGACCAGATGTCAGCATCAGCAGTCGCTCCAGACTGCCCTGCATCACCGCCAGCGGGTGGGCTCGGAATTCTGAGCCTTTTCCTCGCACCCCCAGTTGCGGGAGAATGTGAAGGAGGAGATGTTGACAGGTCGCGTTCCGCTTGACTTGACAATTTTCTCACCAGCAGGTCTTTCAACCCCAGCAGACTTGTGTCTGCCGGAAAGAGAGATCCAAGGTAGGCTTTAAATCTAGGATCGAGCACGGTGGCCAAAATGTAGTGCTCTGATTTCAACAGATTGACCACCCGTGAATCCTTGTTAAGCGAATTAAGGGCTCCATCCACAAGTCCCACATGCCTAGCGGAATCGCTCTGTGTTAGCTCCTCCTTCAATGTCTCCAGCTTCTTCTGCAAAAGCCTGATGAGGGGAATGACCTGACTCAGGCTGGCAGTGTCTGAACTGACTTCACGTGTGGCAAGTTCAAAGGGCAGCAGAACCTTGCACAACGTTGAAATCATTCTCCACTGCGCTTGAGACAGGTGCATTCCACCTCCTATATCGTGCTCAATTGTATAGGCTTGAATGGCCTTTTGCTGCTCCTCCAACCTCTGAAGCATATAGAGGGTTGAATTCCACCTCGTTACCACTTCTTGCTTCAGATGATGGCAGGGCAGGTTCAGTAGTTTTTGGTGGTGCTCCAGTCTTCTGTACGTGGTGCCTGTACGCCGAAAGTGTCCCGCAATTCTTCTGGCCACCGACAGCATCTCTTGCACGCCCCTGTCGTTTTTTAAATAATTCTGCACCACCAAATTCAAGGTATGTGCAAAACATGGGACGTGCTGGAATTTGCCCATATTTAATGCACACACAATATTGCTGGCGTTGTCCGATGCCACAAATCCACAGGAGAGTCCAATTGGGGTAAGCCATTCTGCGATAATCTTCCTCAGTTACCGTAAGAGGTTTTCAGCTGTGTGCGTATTCTGGAAACCGGTGATACAAAGCGTAGCCTGCCTAGGAAAGAGTTGGCGTTTGCGAGATGCTGCTACTGGTGCCGCCGCTGCTGTTCTTGCGGCGGGAGTCCATACATCTACCCAGTGGGCTGTCACAGTCATATAGTCCTGACCCTGCCCTGCTCCACTTGTCCACATGTCCTTGGTTAAGTGGACATTGGGTACAGCTGCATTTTTTAGGACACTGGTGACTCTTTTTCTGAGGTCTGTGTAAATTTTCAGTATCGCCTGCCTAGAGAAATGGAACCTAGATGGTATTTGGTACCGGGGACACAGTACCTCCAACAAGTCTCTAGTTGGCTCTGCAGTAATGATGGATACCGAAACCACGGTTCTCACCACCCAGGATGCCAAGGCCTCAGTTATCCGCTTTGCAGTAGGATGACTGCTGTGATATTTCATCTTCCTCGCAAAGGACTGTTGGACAGTCAATTGCTTGGTGGAAGTAGTAAAAGTGGTCTTACGACTTCCCCTCTGGGATGACCATCGACTCCCAGCAGCAACAACAGCAGCGCCAGCAGCAGTAGGCGTTACACGCAAGGATGCATCGGAGGAATCCCAGGCAGGAGAGGACTCGTCAGAATTGCCAGTGACATGGCCTGCAGGACTATTGGCATTCCTGGGGAAGGAGGAAATTGACACTGAGGGAGTTGGTGGGGTGGTTTGCGTGAGCTTGGTTACAAGAGGAAGGGATTTACTGGTCAGTGGACTGCTTCCGCTGTCACCCAAAGTTTTTGAACTTGTCACTGACTTATTATGAATGCGCTGCAGGTGACGTATAAGGGAGGATGTTCCGAGGTGGTTAACGTCCTTACCCCTACTTATTACAGCTTGACAAAGGGAACACACGGCTTGACACCTGTTGTCCGCATTTCTGTTGAAATAGTTCCACACCGAAGAGCTGATTTTTTTGGTATTTTCACCAGGCATGTCAACGGCCATATTCCTCCCACGGACAACAGGTGTCTCCCCGGGTGCCTGACTTAAACAAACCACCTCACCATCAGAATCCTCCTGGTCAATTTCCTCCCCAGCGCCAGCAACACCCATATCCTCCTCATCCTGGTGTACTTCAACACTGACATCTTCAATCTGACTATCAGGAACTGGACTGCGGGTGCTCCTTCCAGCACTTGCAGGGGGCGTGCAAATGGTGGAAGGCGCATGCTCTTCACGTCCAGTGTTGGGAAGGTCAGGCATCGCAACCGACACAATTGGACTCTCCTTGTGGATTTGGGATTTCGAAGAACGCACAGTTCTTTGCGGTGCTACTGCTTTTGCCAGCTTGAGTCTTTTCATTTTTCTAGCGAGAGGCTGAGTGCCTCCATCCTCATGTGAAGCTGAACCACTAGCCATGAACATAGGCCAGGGCCTCAGCCGTTCCTTGCCACTCCGTGTGGTAAATGGCATATTGGCAAGTTTACGCTTCTCCTCCGACAATTTTATTTTAGGTTTTGGAGTCCTTTTTTTACTGATATTTGGTGTTTTGGATTTGACATGCTCTGTACTATGACATTGGGCATCGGCCTTGGCAGACGACGTTGCTGGCATTTCATCGTCTCGGCCATGACTAGTGGCAGCAGCTTCAGCACGAGGTGGAAGTGGATCTTGATCTTTCCCTAATTTTGGAACCTCAACATTTTTGTTCTCCATATTTTAATAGGCACAACTAAAAGGCACCTCAGGTAAACAATGGAGATGGATGGATACTAGTATACAATTATGGACGGACTGCCGAGTGCCGACACAGAGGTAGCTACAGCCGTGAACTACCGTACTGTACTGTGTCTGCTGCTAATATAGACTGGTTGATAAAGAGATGTAGTAGTATGTATGTATAAAGAAGAAAGAAAAAAAACCACGGGTAGGTGGTATACAATTATGGACGGACTGCCGAGTGCCGACACAGAGGTAGCTACAGCCGTGAACTACCGTACTGTGTCTGCTGCTAATATAGACTGGTTGATAAAGAGATGTAGTAGTATGTATGTATAAAGAAGAAAGAAAAAAAAACCACGGGTAGGTGGTATACAATTATGGACGGACTGCCGAGTGCCGACACAGAGGTAGCTACAGCCGTGAACTACCGTACTGTACTGTGTCTGCTGCTAATATAGACTGGTTGATAAAGAGATGTAGTAGTATGTATGTATAAAGAAGAAAGAAAAAAAAACCACGGGTAGGTGGTATACAATTATGGACGGACTGCCGAGTGCCGACACAGAGGTAGCTACAGCCGTGAACTACCGTACTGTACTGTGTCTGCTGCTAATATAGACTGGTTGATAAAGAGATGTAGTAGTATGTATGTATAAAGAAGAAAGAAAAAAAAACCACGGGTAGGTGGTATACAATTATGGACGGACTGCCGAGTGCCGACACAGAGGTAGCTACAGCCGTGAACTACCGTACTGTGTCTGCTGCTAATATAGACTGGTTGATAAAGAGATGTAGTAGTATGTATGTATAAAGAAGAAAGAAAAAAAAACCTCGGGTAGGTGGTATACAATTATGGACGGACTGACGAGTGCCGACACAGAGGTAGCTACAGCCGTGAACTACCGTACTGTGTCTGCTGCGACTGGATGATAAATAATGATATAAAAAATATATATATATCACTACTGCAGCCGGACAGGTATATATATTATATAATGACGGACCTGCTGGACACTGTCTGTCAGCAGAATGAGTTTTTTATAGAATAAAAAAAAAAACACCACACAAGTGAAGTCACACGACGAGTGTTTAACTTTTTCAGGCAATCACACAATATAGTATACTACTAACTAACTATACTGGTGGTCAGTGTGGTCAGGTCACTGGTCAGTCACACTGGCAGTGGCACTCCTGCAGCAAAAGTGTGCACTGTTTAATTTTAATATAATATGTACTCCTGGCTCCTGCTATAACCTATAACTATTAACTGGCACTGCAGTGCTCCCCAGTCTCCCCCACAATTATAAGCTGTGTGAGCTGAGCACAGTCAGATATATATACATAGATGATGCAGCACACTGGGCTGAGCAGTGCACACAGATATGGTATGTGACTGAGTCACTGTGTGTATCGTTTTTTTCAGGCAGAGAACGGATATATTAAATAAAACTGCACTGTCTGGTGGTCACTGTGGTCAGTCACTAGTAAACTCTGCACTCTCTACACTTCTACAGTACTCCTAAGCTCCAGTAAATCAGGTCAATCTCTCTCTCTCTCTCTCTTCTAATCTAAATGGAGAGGACGCCAGCCACGTCCTCTCCCTATCAATCTCAATGCACGTGTGAAAATGGCGGCGACGCGCGGCTCCTTATATAGAATCCGAGTCTCGCGAGAATCCGACAGCGTCATGATGACGTTCGGGCGCGCTCGGGTTAACCGAGCAAGGCGGGAAGATCCGAGTCGCTCGGACCCGTGAAAAAAAACATGAAGTTCGTGCGGGTTCGGATTCAGAGAAACCGAACCCGCTCATCTCTAAAAAATAGTCCCCAAACAGCACATGATGCAAAGAAAAAGAGGCGCACCAAGGTCGCTGTGTGACTAAGCTAAGCGACACAAGTGGCTGACACAAACACCTGGCCCATCTAGGAGTGGCACTGCAGTTTTCTAGCGAGAGGATGAATGCTTCCATCCTCATGTGAATCTGAACCACTGGCCATGAACATAGGCCAAGGCCTCAGCCGTTCCTTGCCACCCCGTGTCGTAAATGGCATATTGGCAAGTTTACGCTTCTCATCAGATGCTTTTAATTTTGATTTTTGGGTCATTTAACTGAACTTTTGTTTTTTGGATTTTACATGCTCTCTACTATGACATTGGGCATTGGCCTTGGCAGATGACGTTGATGGCATTTCATCGTCTCGGCCATGACTAGTGGCAGCAGCTTCAGCATGAGGTGGAAGTGGATCTTGATCTTTCCCTATTTTAACCTCCACATTTTTGTTCTCCATTTTTTAATGTGTGGAATTATATGCCAGTATCAATAGCAATAGCCTACTACTATATATACTGCGCACAACTGAAATGCATCACAGGTATGGATGGATAGTATACTTGACGACACAGAGGTAGGTAGAGCAGCGGCCTTCCGTACCGTACTGCTATATATACTGGCGGTCACTGTCAGCAAACTGCAAAACTAAAATGCACCACATGTATAGAATCTATATGGATAGTATACTTGACGACACAGAGGTAGGTAGAGCAGTGGCCTTCCGTACCGTACTGCTATATATACTGGTGGTCACTGTCAGCAAACTGCAAAACTAAAATGCACCACAGGTATAGAATCTAGATGGATAGTATACTTGACGACACAGAGGTAGGTAGAGCAGTGGCCTTCCGTACCGTACTGCTATATATACTGGTGGTCACTGTCAGCAAAACTCTGCACTGTACTCCTCCTATATAATACTGCTGGTCCCCAGTCCCCACAATAAAGCAGTGTGAGCACAGATATATGCAGCACACTGAGCACAGATATGGAGCGTTTTTCAGGCAGACAACGTATAATAATGGTGGTCACTGGTCAGCAAAACTCTGCACTGTACTCCTCCTATATAATACTGCTGGTCCCCACAATAAAGCAGTGTGAGCACAGATATATGCAGCACACTGAGCACAGATATGGAGCGTTTTTCAGGCAGACAACGTATAATAATGGTGGTCACTGGTCAGCAAAACTCTGCACTGTACTCCTCCTATATAATACTGCTGGTCCCCAGTCCCCACAATAAAGCAGTGTGAGCACAGATATATGCAGCACACTGAGCACAGATATGGAGCATTTTTCAGGCAGACAACGTATAATACTGGTGGTCACTGGTCAGCAAAACTCTGCACTGTACTCCTCCTACATAATACAGCTGCTCCCCAGTCCCTACAATTAAGCAATAAGCACAAATATTTGCATTAACATTAATAAACGGAGAGGACGCCAGCCACGTCCTCTCCCTAACATTTCCAATGCACGAGTGAAAATGGCGGCGACGCGCGGCTGCTTATATAGAATCCGAATCTCACGAGAATCCGACAGCGGGATGATGACGTTCGGTCACGCTCGGGTTAACCGAGCCATACGGGAGAATCCGAGTATGCCTCGGACCCGTGTAAAATGGGTGAAGTTCGGGGGGGTTCGGTTTCCGAGGAACCGAACCCGCTCATCACTATTTAAATACACCTACAAACATTTACTTTTGAAATAAAACACCAGAAAAAGGCCAAGGCAACCAGAAAAATTAACATTACAAAGGATAAAAACATACATAATTGATATTAACACTACATCAGGCATGGGCAACCTGTGGCTCTCCAGATGTAGTGAAACTACACATCCCAGCATGCCCTGCCACAGTTTTAGCATTCCATAATAGCAAAACTGTGGCAAGGCATGATGGGACTTGTAGTTTTACAACAGCTGGAGAGCCACAGGTTGGCCAGGCCTGCACTACATCACCAACACATTAGAAGAATGAACCAACTTACAATCACAATTAGCTAGAAGACATTTCAGACAACTAAGGACAAAGCACAGATGTTTAAATTTTAAAAAACAAGACAAATAACTCACCATCCTGCCTTGGCCGATCCGAATCCTGGACATGAGTTGCACCAACCACTTCTGGCGGAATCAGAGTACGCACAGGCTCCTCCCAATCCTGATAAAACGCTCGGAAGGGGTGTCCACCCCCGGTTTGGCGGGCTGATTTAGCCTCCTTCGACATCTTTGCCTTGACACGGCGCTTGATGTCGTAGAATCGCTTACGACACGTGTCCTCGGTCCGCTTCACCACACCCTCACTATTCACAGCCGCAACGACCTTCCCCCACAGAACAGTCTTCCTGCATGACGACACCTTTGCAGCATCATGGCCAAACAACTGTCGATGATGCCTCATCAGCTCCCGCACCAATGCCATATTCTCAGCGTAGCTGAATTTAACATTGCGGCCCGTCTTTGTAGTGGTGCGTGGCTGCGGAGCCACAACACCATCACTATCACTATTACTGGAGGCCGCAGCAGCAACCTCCCCCTCTACAGGGCCGGCTCTAGGCATGTTCGAATAGAGCGGCCGCGCAGGGCGCCACCCTTAATGGGCGCCGCGCGCTGGCACCGCCATATTCGAAGCTGGAGCCGGCCCTGCTCTGCAGCATTGGCCCGGCAGTGTGTGCGCTATGCGCGCTGCGCGGCGCCGGTGTCTAACGTCAGACGCCGGCGCCGTGCAGCGCGCATAGCGCACACAAGTGGCCTCCCGGCCGCCCGCACCTGGACCCGCACTCGGACAGGCTCAGCAGTACTCCTCCCCCTCTCAGCGCTGCAGGTATGGGGGGGGGGCACATTTCTGGATGGCACTTTGGGGGCATTTATCTGGCACACTGGGGGCATATCTGGCACACTGGGGGCATTTCTGGCACACTGGGGGCATTTCTGGCACTGTGGGGGCATATCTGGCTCTGTAAGGGCATATCTGGCTCTGTAAGGGCATATCTGGCACTGTGGGGGCATTTATCTGGCACACTGGGGGCATTTATCTGGCACACTGGGGGCATTTATCTATCACTGTGGGGGCATATCTGGCACACTGGGGGCATATCTGGCACACTGGGGGCATTTCTGGCACTGTGGGGGTATTTCTAGCTCTGGGGGCATTTCTGGCTCTGTGGGGGCATATCTGGCACTGTGGGGGCATATCTGGCACACTGGGGGCATTTATCTGGCACACTGGGGGCATTTCTGGTACATTTCTGGCTCTGTGGTTAGGCAATGTGTCTAACGTGCTCTGCCTGGCGCAAAGTGTCTAACGTGCTCTGCCTGGCGCAAAGTGTTTAACGTGCTCTGCCTGGCGCAAAGTGTCTAACGTGCTCTGCCTGGCGCAAAGTGTCTAACGTGCTCTGCCTGGCACAAAGTGTCTAGGAGGTTCTACCTGGTGCAGTGTGTATTAACTGCACTACTGTGTGGACACGCACCTTCCCCACGAAGCAACACCCCTAAATTTTTGCACTGTCCATGCTTTACCATGTAGGTAGATGAGCAACAAGCATTACAGTATGTACATCATTTTGCCCTCCTAACTTAAAAATGTGCCCTCCCTGCCCTAAAAAGTGAACACTATCGTGTAGCAGCACTGCTGGGGGGCATATTGTGTGTAGCTGGCACTGCTGGGGGGCATATCATGTCTATCTGGCACTGCACATTGTGTATCTGGCACTATACTGGAGACATTATGTGTATCTGACACTATACTGGAGACATTGTGTGTAAGGAACACTACTGTGGCTGTTATGTGTTAGAGATGAGCGGGTTCGGTTTCTCTGAATCCGAACCCGCCAGAACTTCATGTTTTTTTTCACGAGTCCGAGCGACTCGGATCTTCCCGCCTTGCTCGGTTAACCCGAGCGCGCCCGAACGTCATCATGACGCTGTCGGATTCTCGCGAGGCTCGGATTCTATCGCGAGACTCGGATTCTATATAAGGAGCCGCGCGTCGCCGCCATTTTCACACGTGCATTGAGATTGATAGGGAGAGGACGTGGCTGGCGTCCTCTCCGTTTAGACACTTGATTTACTAATTTTGGGGAGCATTAGGAGTACTCAGTAGTGTACAGTGCAGAGTTTTGCTGATAGTGACCAGTGACCACCACTTTTATTTATAATCCGTTCTCTGCCTGAAAAAAGCGATACACAGCACACAGTGACTCAGTCACATACATACCATATCTGTGTGCACTGCTCAGGCTCAGGCCAGTGTGCTGCATCATCTATATATATTATATATCTGTCTGACTGCTCAGCTCACACAGCTTATAATTGTGGGGGAGACTGGGGAGCACTACTGCAGTGCCAGTTATAGGTTATAGCAGGAGCCAGGAGTACATAATATTATATTAAAATTAAACAGTGCACACTTTTGCTGCAGGAGTGCCACTGCCAGTGTGACTAGTGACCAGTGACCTGACCACCAGTATATAATATTAGTAGTATACTATCTCTTTATCAACCAGTCTATATTAGCAGCAGACACAGTACAGTGCGGTAGTTCACGGCTGTGGCTACCTCTGTGTCGGCACTCGGCAGCCCGTCCATAATTGTATATACCAGTGACCTAACCGTGGTTTTTTTTTCTTTCTTTATACATACATACTAGTTACGAGTATACTATCTCTTTATCAACCAGTCTATATATTAGCAGCAGACACAGTACAGTGCGGTAGTTCACGGCTGTGGCTACCTCTGTGTCGGCACTCGGCAGCCCGTCCATAATTGTATATACCAGTGACCTAACCGTGGTTTTTTTTTCTTTCTTTATACATACATACTAGTTACGAGTATACTATCTCTTTATCAACCAGTCTATATATTAGCAGCAGACACAGTACAGTGCGGTAGTTCACGGCTGTGGCTACCTCTGTGTCGGCACTCGGCAGCCCGTCCATAATTGTATATACCAGTGACCTAACCGTGGTTTTTTTTCTTTCTTTATACATACATACTAGTTACGAGTATACTATCTCTTTATCAACCAGTCTATATATTAGCAGCAGACACAGTACAGTGCGGTAGTTCACGGCTGTGGCTACCTCTGTGTCGGCACTCGGCAGCCCGTCCATAATTGTATATACCAGTGACCTAACCGTGGTTTTTTTTTCTTTCTTTATACATACATACTAGTTACGAGTATACTATCTCTTTATCAACCAGTCTATATATTAGCAGCAGACACAGTACAGTGCGGTAGTTCACGGCTGTGGCTACCTCTGTGTCGGCACTCGGCAGCCCGTCCATAATTGTATATACCACCTAACCGTGTTTTTTTTTTCTTTCTTTATACATACATACTAGTTACGAGTATACTATCTCTTTATCAACCAGTCTATATATTAGCAGCAGACACAGTACAGTGCGGTAGTTCACAGCTGTGGCTACCTCTGTGTCGGCACTCGGCAGCCCGTCCATAATTGTATACTAGTATCCAATCCATCCATCTCCATTGTTTACCTGAGGTGCCTTTTAGTTGTGCCTATTAAAATATGGAGAACAAAAATGCCACTCCTAGATGGGCCCGGTGTTTGTGTCGGCCACTAGGGTCGCTAATCTTACTCACACAGCTACCTCATTGCGCCTCTTTTTTTCTTTGCGTCATGTGCTGTTTGGGGAGGGTTTTTTGGAAGGGACATCCTGCGTGACACTGCAGTGCCACTCCTAGATGGGCCCGGTGTTTGTGTCGGCCACTAGGGTCGCTTATCTTACTCACACAGCGACCTCGGTGCAAATTTTAGGACTAAAAATAATATTGTGAGGTGTGAGGTATTCAGAATAGACTGAAAATGAGTGTAAATTATGGTTTTTGAGGTTAATAATACTTTGGGATCAAAATGACCCCCAAATTCTATGATTTAAGCTGTTTTTTAGTGTTTTTGGAAAAAAACACCCGAATCCAAAACACACCCGAATCCGACAAAAATAATTCGGTGAGGTTTTGCCAAAACGCGTTCGAACCCAAAACACGGCCGCGGAACCGAACCCAAAACCAAAACACAAAACCCGAAAAATTTCAGGCGCTCATCTCTATTATGTGTAAGGCTGCTAATTGTGTGCGTAGAGGGGGTGTGAAAACATATTTATTTATAGTCTAATAATATGAAGTTATGAGGCCACGCCCACTTTCCAAGAGGCCACACCCACTTTTCCTGGAGCGCGCGAGCCTTCGGCGCGCGCATGGGGGGGGCGCTTTTACATGTTTTCGCTCAGGGTGCTAGTAGGCCTGGAGACGGCCCTGCCCCTCCACCTCACTCACCTCTGACTGGGACATAATCAGGACAAACAACAAATAACACTGAGAAAAAAAAACCATAAACACACTCCTCCACTACCATTACACACCACACACCAACACACACACACACACACACACACACACACACACACACACACACACACACACACACACACACACACTCACTCACAAACAATGACAAGAGACGTTAAAAAAATACAATGACAAAAAACTTGACAGACTTTTAAATAACTACACAAGTATGACAAGACTACTTACACACACAGTACAGCACTCAACAATCGAAAAGAACCTCCTCAAATCCGCCACAAACTCCAAAAAACTCACCAACTCCTAACACACCTTCCTCTCACCTCTCCACTAGCTAAACCCACGAGGTGCGGGCGGTTTGGGGCGTTTTTATAGTAATGAGCACAGACACTCCTCCATCACGAATCAAACCAATCACGGACGAGTGACAAAAACGAAACTTAGAAAAAAAAACGCGGCCGGGAACGGATAAACACTGCCGTAACAGAAATGTGACGCAGTCGTAAAAAAAACTCGTAACACGGCAGCAAAACCACTAAATCGGCCGCATTCTACCTTACAAAACCATGAATAACATCGACATCGGAAAACACGAAAAATACAAATACGACAGCTTAGTAAATGAGGCGTAACATTTTCAAAAAGTTGCAAATTCACACATTCGACGTCATTCGTGATGAATCTCCCTCCAAATCGGTACAAATACGATTTTTTGTAAATTTACCCCCTTGTTTTTGAATAAATTGTATGAGTTTTTTTTTATCATATAGTTCTTGATATTATGTGCGGGTCTGGGACTCCAGGTCGACAACAAAAAGGTCGACACACCTTAAGTCGACGCCAATTGGTCGATACCTTAGGTCGCCATGGACAAAAGGTCGACATGGACAAAAGGTCGACATGGAAAAAGGTCGACATGGGTTTTTTATGTTTTTTGGTGTCGTTTTCTTCGTAGAGTGACCGGGAACCCCAATTAGTGCACCGCGTCCCCTCGCATGGCGAGCTTCGCTCACCATGCTTCGGGCATGGTGCCTTCGCTCCGCTTCGCTCAGCACAGATTACCGTTCCAATCGTAGTCCACGTGGATCGTTAAGTATGAAAAGGTTCCAAAAAAGAAAAAAATTGTGAAAAACTCACGTCGACCTTTTTCCATGTCGACCTTGTTCCTGTCGACCTTTTGTCCATGTCGACCTTTTGCCCACGTCGACCTAAGGTGCGTCGACCAATTGGTGTCGACCTAAGGTGTGTCGACCTTTTTGTTGTCGACCTGGAGTCCGGATACCATTTTTGAACATGTATAGAGATACAGTAAAGTGGAGTTCCGAGCAAATCCTGCTTTTCACATTCCATCAAGTATTTCTACTTACAGCTCTTGTAAAAATGAAAAATAAACAAACAAATAATGAAAGTGAGAGAAGGTAACATACCCTAGACCATGGGTCTTCATCCTGTGGCCCTCCAGCTGCTGTGAAACTACACATCCCAGCATGCCCTGCCACAGTTTTGCTATTAAGGTATGCTAAAACTGAGGCAGGGCATGCTGGGATATGTAGTTCCACAGCAGCTGGAGGGTCGCAGGTTGAAGACCCATGCCCTAGACATTATCAGAGTAATTACTGTATAGCTCTTAAGAACTATAAAATTCAGCAAAAAACGGATCATCCTTTTTGTACTTCCCAAAGGTTCACATCAAGGGCAAGCTCCATCTAAATGCACATTTGCAAGATGGATTCGAGGATTTGTGTCACAGGCTTTTAAGAGAAATAGATGTGAGGTACCACAAATACTGATGGCACTTTTTTCAAAACCAGTGGCAGTCTCCTGCTTTTATTGAATTTGTCTAAGATTGATCATTTTTATTTTCAGTTATATGTCTATTTAGACTCCCAGTGATCTACAGTATATATGTTTTTATTGTTTTTAATACAATAAATATATTTCTGCAGCAGGGTACATAAGGTTTCCAAAGGGAAACATCAGGGTGTAGAGATGGAACTGGATCCAGGCACCAACAGATTAAAGCTTTAGCTGTCCCAGGATGCATTGGGGCCCCCCTCTTTAACTCCGTCTCCAGGCACTGTGAGCTCAGTTTTGTAGTTGGTGCCTGCAGTAGGTCACTAAACAGGAGGGCTGTGCAGGCAGCCCTGAAAGCTTTTGTTTTTTACAAGAAATTTACTTTTTTCTTCATGAGCGGGCAGCGCTGTAAGTCAGGGTGACTTCAGCACTGCAGCGCCATCACTTCCCAAGCGGAGCCACATACTCCCTCTGGCTTGCCCGGGTACTTGCGGTGGGGACTTCCGTGGTCCTAGGCACAGCCAGCCGTGGAATGCTCCCAGGGTTCGGGAGGCAGGTAAGAGGGTCTCCTAGCGGGACCCGCCATAAAATCGTATCACGACTGTGGTCTGGGGAGACGGACTAAGGCGCTTGCGTGGACACTGTCACCAAGCAGGGACCCCACTAGACCACCAGGGCATAAGGGCACAGGTCAGGTGTATTAACACCTAGTTTAATAAGGCCCTGCAGTAATGGGGTGGAAGACCAGCATAGGGAAGGCGGCGATTAACCTATAGCCCCTCCCCCAGCTCTGGGTGACATCTACAGCTGCCTCACTCTCCCGCTGCCCTCACAGAAAACACAGGGCAGCAGCTGGTCTCCGGGATTGCAGGGCAATTTTTCCCTGTAAAAACGCCTGAACAGGACTGCTTTTTACAAACACTTAAGTATCCTACCTGTCTCATAAGGCAGAGTTAGTTGAGAATAATGTTACCTGCAGATAATTGTGTACGAGTTGTCTGCTATGTCTTCCAGTCTCCAGGCTGTGCTGTGATATAGGGCTCCATTTCATGGCGTAACTAGAAATTTTTCTCCCCCAACCAAAACATTCTCTGGTCCCCTCCCCACCCATAATTGGCACTAGAAAAGTGATGTACAGTATCTGCGCATGCGTGCCGAAAAATAGTATGTGGCCTTGCTGAAATGGGTGTGGCTTTGCTTAAAGGGGTGTGGCATTGCAGGAAAAGGAGATTTATGGTAGACTTACCAATCACCTGCAAGCTGTACTGCATCTGCTAATTATCATATATGAATATCATGAATGCTTAGCTATAGGTATGTCTAGTGGGACAACAATTACCAGCAAGCTGTACTGCATCTGCTAATCATCATATATGAATATCATAAATGCTTAGCTATAGGTATGTCCAGTGCTTAAAGTGGTCCTAGAGAGGTGGTGGAACTCACCCCCCTCCCCACGGTGCCCATGCAATAAAGGTACGGCGCGCGCAGCAAAAAGGGGGGTGTGGCCTCAAAAAGAAAGGGGCGTGGTCACACAATAGTAATAATGCCCACAGTAGTAGTACCCAAGTGGAAATTTTGAAGTGGGGGTATGGAAAAGTGAAGGGTGCAATTATGTGCGCGCCGAAGGCGCGCGCACTCCTGGCAAGGGGGCGTGGCCACGCAAAAGGGGGCGTGCCCTTCAGTGTAGTTTACCACACCATATACCCCTTATACACATTATGCACCACAATAGTAGGACCCCTTTCACATTATACCTCACAGTATGAGCCGAAATTCACATTTATACCACACAGTATGAGCCACATTCATATTACACCACACAGTATGAGCCAAATTCACATTACACCACACAGTATGAGCCAAATTCACATTACACCACACGGTATGAGCCGAAATTCACATTACACCACACAGTATGAGCCGAAATTCACATTATAGCACACGGTATGAGCCGAAATTCACATTACAGCACACGGTATGAGCCGAAATTCACATTATAGCACACGGTATGAGCCGAAATTCACATTATAGCACACGGTATGAGCCGAAATTCACATTATAGAACACGGTATGAGCCGAAATTCACATTATAGCACACGGTATGAGCCGAAATTCACATTATAGAGTGACAGGGAGAGTGACAGCAGGGACATGGAAAGTGACAGCAGGGACATGGAAAGTGACAGCAAGGGAATACAGTAGGCACTAGAGAGAGAGAAAGGCAGCAGGGTAAGATTACCTGTTTAGCAGCGGCGGTGGTCTGCGGTGCTGTGGATGAGTAGGCTGTGGTAGGCGTGACGTGGGGGAGGCTGTGGGCCTCGGAGATAGTGCGGAGGAGGAGGCTGTGGGCATGCAGAGGTCCGAGGGCGGGGCGGCAGAGGAGGCTGAGGGCGGCTGCAGTGGATCTGGAACCAGGCTGGCTTTATTATCCCTGCCGCCGCATCGAGCTCCTGTGACCACGGCGCTAATATTTCAAAACTGCTGCGGACCGGCAGCCAATCAGCGACAGATTTGAACTAGTAGCGCCGCGGTCACAGGAGCTCGATGCAGCGGCAGGGATAATAAAGCCAGCCTGGTCCCAGATCCGCTGCAGCTGGGAGTCTGGAACCTGGGCTTCCAGTGCGGTGGCGAGGGTAGGGGTGGAGCGACGGAGGGCGGACCGGGAACGCAGCTTCTTTGTCGGCCCATACAGTAATGCCCCCAGCAGTAGCACCCCTTATACAATGCCCCCAGTAGTTTTGCCCTCATGTAGTTTGCCCCATGTAGTTTATACCCCAGTGGTAATGCCCCCTGCAGTTGTGCCCCCAGTTGTTTAGCCCCTGTAGTTTAGCCCCCATGTAGTTTGCCAAAGTTAGTAATGTCCCCAGTAGTTTGCCCCCTTGTAGTTATACCCCCAGTAGTTTAGCTCCTGTAATTATGCCCCCTTGTAGTTTAGCCCCCAGTAGTAATGCTGCCAGTAGTTTGCCCCTTTGTAGCTTGCCCCCTTGTAGTAATGCTCCCAGTTGTTTGCCCCTTGTAGTTTGCCCCAGCAGTAAAGCCCCCCAGTAGTTTGCCCCCAGTACTAAAGCCCCCCAGTAGTTTGCCCCTCTGTAGTTTGCCCCTCTGTAGTTTGCCCCAGTAGTAAAGCCCCCCAGTAGTTTGCCCCTCTGTAGTTTGCCCCAGTAGTAAAGCCCCCCAGTAGTTTGCCCCTCTGTAGTTTGCCACAGTAGTAAAGCCCCCCAGTAGTAAAAGCCCCCCAGTAACTAGCCCCCAGTAGAAACACCGCTAGTGGTACACATATAGATGGGAGGGGGGGGGGGGCGGAGCACCATACTTACCAAGCCCCGCTCCCGCCGCAGTTCTCTCTCGCCGCCCGCTCCTCGGCACTATGGGAGAGACGTCATGACGTCTCTCCCATAGCGCACACTGACAGAGCCGGAAGCCGGAGCTCCGGCTGCTGCTGCGGGGAGGGAGACGGGCGCCCGCTGGTAACGCGATCTCAGCGGGCGCCCGGCATCTCCCTGCAGCGCCGCACGGGATATCGGGTTAGGTGAGCCGGGGGAGGCGGAACTGCGTTCCGTCTCCTGGTGGAACTGACGGAACGCAGTTCTGCCCCGTTCCGGCTCACTTTAACCCCTGGGTATGTCTAGTGGATTAATTATTATTAGCAGATTTAATCAAGTTTTAGTTTTAGTTATTTGGGGAATGTGTGATGGTTTCATCCCTACACACCATTTGTTTGTGTAAGTTTTATTGCTCCAAATGGGTGATGGGCTAAGGGAGGGTCCAATCAATCAATGTGCTTACATACATGTTTGTTGATCTTTATATTAGTGTGTAGTCTAGCTGAATCAGCGTGGCTGAATCATTGTGGGTTGAAAGATTTCAAAGGGAGAAAATTTCTAAGGGTTTCGTCTGTGACTTATACTGGACTTTACCTGGACGGAAACTGCATGGAAACTCCAAGCAAAAGCAAATAAACCATCACAATCCACCAATACTTGGACTGCAGCTACAAATGTTTGTACACACCTAATGTTCTCCAATCCTCACTTACTCAGGAAACTATACATTCACTTTCTGCAAAAACACCTGCAATGCAACTTTTAATCTGACCCTGCAAATACCTGGAAAACAAATGTTTTATTGAGAAGCATATTTGATGAAGTAACACTGACTTGTGGTTTGCCAACACTGTGTAATTTTCAATCTAACATCAGCAAATATTTGACTTACTGTTACCCTGAAGATATTAACAACATTTTAAATACTTGCAAATCGTATTTCTTTCTGCAAACTTCACTGCGCTCTCATTCAGCCACCACTCCTCCTCCTATTCTCATTTTACTACCACTTTTTACCCCATCCACACTATGGCCAGGCTGTCAACATCCCTCATTAATCCTTGTCTTCCTAATCCTTTATTCTGTCCCCTGGTACCACCTCTATCCCTCTCTCCCAGTCTCCTACATCTCATCCTCTCTCCTCTCCTCTGTCTGCCTCCCTTCCCCTCTTCTGTTTCCCCATTGCAATTCACTTCTGCCCCTTCACACCATTTATACCCCACCACTCAACCCTGCTCTCTCCCTCCTCTGCCTGTCTCCTCCCCTTTCCTCCACCAGTATCATACTGCACTCCCTCCCTGCCTCACTCCTGCAGTCTCCCTTCCTAGCCAAACAATCATACTTCAAAATCCTCATCTCTACCCAGTTTTCCAACCTCCGGGGCCTCTTTGCCACTGTTAACTCCCTCCTCTGCCTACCACCACCTCCTCTCCCTTCCTCATTGTCTGCTCTTGACTTTGCCACTTATTTCACATCCAAGATTGACTCCACATGTCAGGATATCACATCCCACCAGACCAGCAATCAGCCACCACCCATCCCTTGCCACCCCTCCCCTTCCCTCTTACCAACTCTGACATCTTTCTCCCATGTTTCTGGTGAGGAAGTCATGGCCCTCATCCGTCCCCGTCCCCCACAACCTCCCCGCTCGACCCTATCCCCTCCCACCTCCTCCGCCATCTCTCTCCTTCTGCCTGTTCCCATCTTGCCCACCTTCTCAATCTCTCCCTCTCATCAGGCACTGTCCCCTCTGCCTTCAAGCATGCTCTTGTCTCCTCTATTCTTAAAAAACCTACCCTTGATCCTAACACTCTCTCCAACTATCGACCCATCTCTCTCCTCCCCTTTGCCTCCAAACTTCTTGAGCATATTGTCTATAATCGCCTCACTGCCTTTCTTTCCTCTCACTCACTGCTTGAACCATTCCAGTCTAGTTTCCGTTCTCTCCACTTCACTGAAACTGCCCTCACAAAAGTCTGCAATGACCTCCATGCAGCCAAATCTAAGGGCCACTACTCTCTATTCTTCTTGACCTCTCTGCTGCTTTTGACACTGTGGACCACCCTCTCCTTCTGCAAATCCTTCACTCTATTGGTCTGCGTGATACTGCCCTCTCCTGGCTGTCCTCCTACCTCTGATCGTTCCGTCTCTGTCTCCTCTCATGATGCTACCTCCCCCCCACTTCCACTAACTGTTGGTGTCTCCCAAGGCTCTGTTCTTGGTCCTCTCCTTTTCTCTCTCTATATGTCCTCTTTAGGTGAACTCATTAGTTCTTTTAACTTCCAATACCACCTCTATGCTGATGACACTCAAATCTACCTCTCCTCCCCTGATCTCTCCACGGCTCTCCTCACTCGTACCTCAATCTGTCTGCTATCTCTTCCTGGATGTCCCAGTGCTTTCTTAAACTCAACATGTTTAAGACTGAGATGATCATCTTCCCATCCTCCCGCACAGCCTCACCTCCTACAATCTCATTATCCATTGATGGCACGACTATCTCCCCTAGCCCCCAAGTACGCTGTCTTGGCGTAATCCTTGACTCCTCCCTCTCCTTCAAACCACACATTCAGCACCTCTCACAAACCTGTCATTTTCATCTCAAAAACATTTCCAAAATCAGACCTTTTCTCACCCATGATACCACTAAGATCATTATTCACTCACTGATTATTTCCAGACTGGACTACTGTAATCTTCTCCTAACTGGCCTCCCTGACAATTACCTCTCTCCACTCCAATCTATCCTCAATGCTGCTGCCCGGCTCATCTTCCTCACCAAACGCACAACATCTACCTCCCCTCTCCTACAGGCCCTTCACTGGCTTCCCTTCCCTTTCAGAATCCAATTCAAACTTCTCACACTCACTTACAAAGCACTCACCCACTCCTCTCCCATTTACATCTCTGACTTTATCTCCCTTTACTCTCCCACCCGTCCTCTTCGCTCTGCTAATGCACGCCGACTCTCCTGTCTTCTGATTACTTCCTCCCACTCCTATCTCCAAGATTTTTCACGTGCTGCTCCCTTTCTCTGGAATTCTTTACCTCTCCACCTCTCTACAAAACTTCAAACGGGCTCTTAAGACCCATTTCTTTACCAAACCCAGCCAAATCTCATCCTAACCCTCTGTTCCATGCTCTCTATATACCCCATCTGTGTCACCCCTGTCGGTCTACCCCTCCCCTTAGAATGTAAGCTCTCATGAGTAGGGCCCTCTTCCCTCATGTGCTTATACTTTTCTTACTTTAATAATCCTCAACTGCTCAGATCCCGCAGTTTTTTGGCCACCTGGAACTTATCTCTATGTTGTTTACTGGTGTAGATATGCTTAGTTACCCTGTACTTGTCCTATATTGTCTTCAACTGTAAGTCACTGTTTTCCTGTTTTGATTATGTGCATATGTACTCTGTAATTGGGCGATGCGGAACCCTTGTGGCGCCATATAAATAAAGGATAATAATAATAATAAATGGTTAAATCTCTTTCTGCGAGGTACATTGTGTTCCTCAGGGAATACATTGGGGTGTAGAGATGGATCTTGATCCAAAGGCACCAACAGGCTAATGCTTTAGACTGTCCAAGAATGCACTGCGGGACCTCCTCTATAACCTCGCCTCCAGGCACTGTGAGCTCAGTTTTGTTAACCAGTCCAAGGTAGAAGCAGGTAAAAGAGAAGGCAGATGTTAGTCACACAAGAGATGGGACTAGCGGCTAATGCCATACATACCCAGAGAAGCCAAGTGCGTCAGGGTGGGCGCCCTGTGGAACCCAGTGTACCTCGCCGAAAGAGATTTAACCATGGTAAGTCTACCATAAATCTCCTTTTCTGCAGCGGGGTACACTGTGTTCCACAGGGAATACATCTGGGATGTACCAAAGCAGTTCTTCTAGGGAGGAGACGCACCTTAGCGGGTATGAGAACCCGGCATCCAAATAAGCATCCTGGGGGGCGGAAGTATCAAAGGCATAGAACCTAATAAATGTGTTCACTGAGGACCACGTAGCTGCCTTGCACAATTGTTCTGCGGACAAGCCACGACGGGCCGCCCAAGAGGGTCCAACAGACCGAGTAGAATGGGCTTTAATAGCAGCAGGAGCTGGGAGTCCAGCCTGCGCATAAGCTTGTGCAACCACCATTCTAATCCATCTGGCAAAAGTTTGTTTATTCGCAGGCCAGCCATGTTTGTGGAAACCAAACAGTACAAAGAGGGTATCTGACCTCCTGATAGAGGCAGTCCTGTCCACATATATATGGAAAGCCTGTACAACATCCAAAAACCATTCTTTGGAGGACAATTCAGAAGAGATGAAGGCTGGAACCACAATCTCTTGATTAAGGTGAAAAGATGACACCACATTAGGTAAATAACCAGGGCGAGTTTTAAGAACTGCTTAGTCACAATTAAATATCAAAAAGGGTGGACAACAGGACAAAGCGCCGAAGTCTGACACCCTTCTAGCAGAGGCAGGACCTTGGCTGTGAGCCATTTAAGGTCCACTGACTCAGGAGGTTCAAATAAAGACTCTTGCAGGGCATTCAGGTCAACAGACAAATCCCATGGAGCCACAGGAGGGACATATGAAGGTTGAATCCGCAGTACGCCGTGAGTGAATGTATGAACGTCAGGTATAGATGCAATTGTTCTCTGAAACCACACCAACAAGGCAGATATGTGAACCTTGAGGGAGGTCAGACAAAGTCCTAAATCCAGGCCTTATTGCAAAAAATCCAGAAGTCTGGAAGTACTGAATTTGTAAGCATCGTAATTCTTAGCAGCACACAAGGTGAAGTAAGAATTCTAGACCCTATAAAAAATCTACGCAGATGCCAGTTTGCGGGCCTTCAGCATAGTTTGGATGACCGCCTCGGAGAATCGTTTGGCCCTCAAGAGTAAAGCTTCAAGAGCCACGCTGTCAAAGCCAGTGTGGCCAGGTCTGCATAAACAGAAGGGCCCTGAACGAGGTCTGGGCATTGAGGAAGTAGAAGAGGATGCTCTGTTAATAGACCCAGCAGGTCTTAGAACCAATGCCATCTGGGTCATGCTGGAGCAGCTAGAAGTAGTATTCCTCCTTCTTGATTGAACTTCCATTGTACACTGGGCAGGAGTGACACTGGAGGGAACACGTAGAGCAGCCGAAAGTTCCATGGAATTGCCATAGCGTCCACGAACTCTGCTTGAGGATCCCTGGTTCTTGATCCGAAGACCAGAACTTTGTGATAGTGTCGAGACGCCATCAGGTCTACATCTGGTAGGCCCCACTTGCACACTAGGAGTTGAAAGACTTACTGATGAAGACTCCATTCCCTGGCGTGCACATCCTGGAGACTGAGGAAATCACCTTCCCAGTTGAGGACTCCCGGAATGAACACTGACGATATTGCCGGCAGAAGGCCCAACAAAGGATTTTTGACACTTCCATAATTGCCATGCGGCTTCGTATTTTGCCCTGATGGTTTATGTACGCCACCATGATGGCGTGGTCTGACCGTACTAGAACAGGCCTGTTCTGTATCAGAGACAGGGCGAGAGACAAAGTATTGAAAACTGCCCGCAATTCCAGAATGATTATCGGGAGGAGTGATTCCTCCATGGTCCACCGACCCTGGAAAGAGTGTTGCTCCAACACCATGCCCACAACCCTTCAGACTGGCGTCCGTAGTCAGTAGGACCCAGTTGGTGGTCCAGAAGGGAGAGCCCCTGCTCAACTGCTGGTCCTGTAGCCACCAGGTCTGCGACAGGCGAACCTCCGGAGTCAAGGAAATCATATGAGACCTGATCCAGTGAGGTAGGCCATCCCACTTGGAAAGGATTAATCTCTGTAGAGGGCGGGATGGAATTGAGCGTACTCTACCATGTCGAAAGCTAACACCATGAGGCCTAGTACTTGCATCACCGAGTGTACCGACACTCTTGGGAGAGAAAGGAAGTATCTAATCCTGTCCTGAAGTTTCAGGACCTTCTCTGGAGACAGAAATAGCCGTTGACTGTGTATGTCCGGTAGTGCCCCCATGTGCACCATGCTCCGAGCAGGGACCAGTGAGGACTTCTTCCAGTTGATGAGCCACCCGTGGGCTTGTAGGAAGTTTACTGTCAGTTGTAGATGACTGAGCAAGACATCATGGGAGATTGCCAGAATCAGCAAATCGTCTAGATACGCAGGAACCTGACTCCCTGGCGACGGAGATTAGCCATCATAACGGCCATAACCTTGGTGAAGACCCAAGGGGCTGTGCCAGTCCAACCGGCAGAGCCTGGAATTGATAGTGTAGGTTGCCAATAGCAAACCGCAGACATTGCAGATGTGATTTGGAAATAAGCATATGCAGGAAAGCATCTTGTATAACCAGGGATACCATATAGTCTCCGGGTCCATGGCCAGTACAATTGAGTGCAGTGTTTCCATATGGAACTTGGACACTTTCACAAACTTGAGGTTGAGAATTAGGAAGGATCCATCAAGTTTTGGGACTAGAAACAGGGTCGAGTAGTATACTCTGCCTCTCTGGGACAGAGGTACCGGCACTTCCACTCCTGTTTCCAGTAAGGGGAATGCACAACCATCAGTAGAGCATGTGCCTTTAACGGATCCGACGGGATAACCGATGTGCAGAACTGGTGAGGGGGACGTCTCTGGGAAGAGACTGGTACCCATGAGAAACAACTTCTCGCACCCATGCGTCTGAAGTGGTCATTAACCAGACCTGGATGAATCATAGAAGTCAGCTCCACACCATGGGATCCCCCAGGGGGAGGCCTGTCCCGTCATGCAGCAGGCTGGTCATGAGAAGCAGGATGATAAGCAGCCCAGGAACGTTAGGCCTTGGGCTTAGTGGTTATTGGGAGCACAGTACAATCTCAGGTATCCCTGACCTTCCCTTTCCCTTAAGGCCGAAAGCAGAGAACAGTGGTACCTTTTGTCTACTGTGCAGGAGTAGCATTTGGAAGAAAGGCAGTCATAGTAGCCACTGATTCAGACCCCATTTTTCTCTGACGTCCTAGTGGATGCTGGATACTCCGTAAGGACCATGGGGAATAGACGGGCTCCGCAGGAGACTGGACACTCTTAAAAGAAAGATTAGGTACTACATCTGGTGTGCACTGGCTCCTCCCTCTATGCCCCTCCTCCAGACCTCAGTTAGAATCTGTGCCCGGCCAGAGCTGGATGCACTTAGTGGGCTCTCCTGAGTTCACTAAAAAGAAAGTATTTGTTAGGTTTTTTATTTTCAGTGAGATCTGCTGGCAACAGACTCACTGCTACGTGGGACTTAGGGGAGAGAAGCAAACCTACCTGCTTGCAGCTAGCTTGTGCTTCTAAGGCTACTGGACACCATTAGCTCCAGAGGGATCGAACACAGGGCCCGTCCTCGATCGTCCGTTCCCGGAGCCGCGCCGCCGTCCCCCTTGCAGAGCCAGAAGACGGAAGATTCCGGAGAAAATCGCTGGCTGAAGACTCCGGTCTTCAATAAGGTAGCGCACAGCACTGCAGCTGTGCGCCATTGCTCCCACAGCACACCACACGCTCCGGTCACTGGTGAATGCAGGGCGCTGGGGGGCGCCCTGGGCTGCAATTAGTATACCTTAAGTGGCAAAATGCACATAATACAGTTCTAAACTGTATATGTGCCTAATCCCCCGCCATAATTATTATTAAAAAAGCGGGAGAAGCCCGCCGCTGAAGGGGCGGGGCTATCTTCCTCAGCACAGCCAGCGCCATTTTCTCTTCACAGTTCAGCTGGAAGGACGCTCCCCAGGCTCTCCCCTGCAGTATACACTACGGAAAGGGTAAAAAAGAGAGGGGGGGCACATAAATTTAGGCGCAGAATTGTGATATAAGCAGCTATTGGGGGAAAATTCACTTTGTGTATAGTGTAAATCCCTCTGTTATATAGCGCTCTGGTGTGTGCTGGCATACTCTCTCTCTGTCTCCCCAAAGGACTTTGTGGGGTCCTGTCCTCAGTCAGAGCATTCCCTGTGTGTGTGTGTGTGTGTGTGTGCGGTGTGTCGGTACGGCTGTGTCGACATGTTTGATGAGGACGCTTACGTGGAGGCGGAGCAGGAGCCGATAAGTATGATGTCGCCCCCTGCGGGGCCGACACCTGAGTGGATGGATATGTGGAAAGTATTAACCGACAGTGTCAACTCCTTGCATAAAAGGTTCGATGACGTAACAGCTTTGGGACAGCCGGTATATCAGCCCGCGCCTGCCCAAGCGTCTCAGAGGCCATCAGGGGCTCAAAAACGCCCGCTACCTCAGATGGCAGACACAGATGTCGACACGGAGTCTGACTCCAGTGTCGACGAGGATGAGACAAATGTACAATCCACAAGGGCCATCCGATGCATGATTACGGCAATGAAAAATGTGTTGCACATTTCTGACATTAACCCGGTTACCACAAAAAAGGGTATTATGTTTGGGGAGAAAAAGCAGCCAGTGACTTTTCCCCCATCTGATGAGTTAAATGACTTGTGTGAAGAAGCGTGGTGTTCCCCAGATAAGAAATTAGTGATTTCTAAGCGGTTACTAATGGCGTACCCTTTCCCGCCAACGGACAGGTTGCGTTGGGAAACATCCCCTAGGGTGGACAAGGCGCTCACACGCTTATCAAAAAAGGTGGCACTGCCGTCTCAGGATACGGCCGCCTTAAAGGAGCCTGCAGATAGAAAGCAGGAGGCTATCCTGAAGTCTGTGTATACACACTCAGGTACTATACTGAGACCTGCTATTGCTTCAGCATGGATGTGTAGTGCTGCAGCAGCATGGTCTGATTCCCTGTCAGATAACATTGATTCCCTTGACAGGAATACTATTTTGCTAACCATAGAGCATTTTAAAGACGTAGTCTTATATATGAGGGATGCACAGAGGGACATTTGCCGGCTGGCATCTAGAATTAATGCAATGTCCATTTCTGCCAGGAGAGTATTATGGACTCGGCAGTGGACAGGTGATGCTGATTCTAAAAGGCACATGGAAGTTTTGCCTTATAAGGGTGAGAAATTGTTTGGGGACGGTCTCTCGGACCTCGTATCCACAGCAACAGCTGGGAAGTCGACATTTTTACCTCAGGTTCCCTCACAGCCTAAGAAAGCACCGTATTATCAAGTACTGTCCTTTCGGCCTTAGAAAAGCAAGCGGGTCAGAGGCGCGTCCTTTCTGCCCAGAGGCAGGGGTAGAGGGAAAAAGCTGCACCAGACAGCCAGTTCCCAGGAACAAATATCCTCCCCTGCTTCCACTAAGTCCACCGCATGACGCTGGGGCTCCACAGGTGGAGCCAGGTGCGGTGGGGGCCCGTCTCCGGTACTTCAGCGACCAGTGGGTTCGCTCACAGGTGAATCTCTGGGTTCTACAAGTGGTATCTCAGGGATACAAGCTGGAGTTCGAGACGTCTCCCCCTCGCCGTTACCTCAAATCAGCCTTGACAGCTACTCCCAAGGAAAGGGAGGTAGTACTGGCGGCAATTCACAAGCTGTACCTCCAGCAGGTGATGATCAAAGTTCCTCTCCTTCAACAGGGACGAGGTTACTTTTCCACAATGTTTGTGGTACCGAAACCAGACGGTTCGGTGAGACCCATTCTAAAATTGAAATCCTTGAACACTTATATAAGGAAGTTCAAGTTCACAATGGAATCGCTCAGGGCGGTTATTGCAAGCCTGGAAGAGGTGGATTTTATGGTGTCACTGGACATCAAGGATGCTTACCTACATGTCCCCATTTACCCACCTCACCAGGAGTACCTCAGATTTGTGGTACAGGACTGCCATTACCAATTCCAGACGTTGCCATTTGGTCTGTCCAGGGCACCGAGGGTATGTACCAAGGTAATGGCCGAAATGATGATACTCCTTCGAAAGAAGGGAGTTATAATTATCCCGTACTTGGACGATCTCCTTATAAAGAAGAGGTCCAAGGAGCAGTTGTTGGTCGGAGTAGCACTATCTCAGGAAGTACTACAACAGCACGGCTGGATTCTGAATATCCTAAAGTCGCAGCTGGTTCCTACGACGCATCTGCTGATATTGGGCATGTTTCTGGACACAGAACAGAAGAAGGTGTTTCTCCCGGAGGAGAAGGCCAAGGAGTTGTCATCTCTGGTCAGAGACCTCCTGAAACCAAAACAGGTGTCGGTGCATCACTGCACGCGAGTCCTGGGAAAGATGGTAGCTTCTTACGAAGCAATTCCCTTCGGCAGGTTCCATTCAAGGAACTTTCAGTGGGATCTGTTAGACAAGTGAGGATCGCATCTTCAGATGCATCGGCTGATCACCCTGTCCCCGGGGCCAGGGTGTCTCTGCTGTGGTGGCTGCAGAGTGCTCATCTTCTCGAGGGCCGCAGATTCGGCATTCAGGACTGGGTCCTGGTGACCACGGATGCAAGCCTCCGAAGTTGGGGAGCAGTCACTCAGGGAAGAAACTTCCAAGGACAATGGTCGAGTCAGGAGACTTCCCTACACATAAATATTCTGGACCTAAGGGCCATTTACAATGCCCTAAGTCAAGCAGAACCCCTGCTTCAAAACCAGCCGGTGCTGATTCAGTCAGACAACATCACGGCTGTCGCCCATGTAAACCGACAAGGCGGCACAAGAAGCAGGATGGCGTTGGCAGAAGCCACAAGGATTCTTCAATGGGCGGAGAATCACGTGCTAACACTGTCAGCAGTGTTCATTCCGGGTGTGGAAAACTGGGAAGCAGACTTCCTCAGCAGGCATGACCTCCACCCGGGAGAGTGGGGACTTCATCCAGAAGTCTTCACGCAGATTGTAAACCGTTGGGAACGGCCACAGGTGGACATGATGGCGTCCCGCCTCAACAAAGAGCTAAAAAAGTATTGCGCCAGGTCAAGAGACCCTCAGGCGATAGCTGTGGACGCACTAGTGACACCGTGGGTGTACCAGTCGGTTTATGTGTTCCCTCCTCTTCCTCTCATACCCGAGGTACTGAGGATAGTAAGAAAGAGAGGAGTAAGAACTATACTCGTAGTTCCGGATTGGCCAAGAAGAACTTGGTACCCAGAACTACAAGAAATGATCTTGGAGGACCCATGGCCTCTGTCTCTCAGACAGGACCTGTTACTGCAGGGGCCCTGTCTGTTCCAAGACTTACCGCGGCTGCGTTTGAAGGCTTGGCGGTTGAACGCCGGATCCTAACGGAAAAGGGCGTTCCAGATGAAGTGATTCCTATGCTGTTAAAGGCTAGGAAAGACGCTGCCTGAAGTTCAGACGTTGTTAAGGGAGTGCTGCATATTCAGCCCCTTTTGTGCCTCCAGTGGCACCTTGGGATCTCAACGTAGTGTTGGATTTCCTAAAATCACATTGGTTTGAGCCACTTCAGACCGTGGAGTTGAAGTATCTCACGTGGAAGGTAGTCATGCTGTTGGCCTTGGCCTCAGCTAGGCGGGTGTCAGAATTGGCGGCTTTGTCCTGTAAAAGCCCATTTCTAATTTTCCATATGGACGGGGCAGAATTGAGGGCTCGTCCCCAATTTCTCCCAAAGGTGGTATCAGCGTTTCATTTGAACCAACCTATTGTGGTGCCTGCGGCTACTCGGGACTTGGAGGATTCCAAGTTGCTGGACGTAGTCCGGGCCCTGAAAATCTATGTTTCCAGGACAGCTAGAGTCAGAAAAACTGACTCGCTGTTTATCCTGCATGCACCCAACAAGCTGGGTGCTCCTGCTTCTAAGCAGACTATTGCTCGCTGGATCTGTAGCACGATTCAACTTGCACATTCTGCGGCTGGACTGCCGCATCCTAAATCAGTAAAAGCCCATTCCACGAGGAAGGCGGGCTCTTCTTGGGCGGCTGCCCGAGGGGTCTCGGCTTTACAACGTTGCCGAGCTGCTACTTGGTCGGGATCAAACACTTTTGCAAAATTCTACAAGTTTGATACCCTGGCTGAGGAGGATCTTGAGTTTGCTCATTCGGTGCTGCAGAGTCATCCGCACTCTCCCGCCCATTTGGGAGCTTTGGTATTATCCCCATGGTCCTTACGGAGTACCCAGCATCCACTAGGACGTCAGAGAAAATAAGAATTTACTCACCGGTAATTCTATTTCTCGTAGTCCGTAGTGGATGCTGGGAGCCCGTCCCAAGTGCGGACTTTCTGCAATACTTGTGTATAGTTATTGCTTAACTATAGGGTTATTGTTCTGAGCCATCTGTTGAATGAGGCTCAGTTGTTGTTCATACTGTTAACTGGGTATTGTTATCACAAGTTGTACGGTGTGATTGGTGTGGCTGGTATGAGTCTTACCCTGGATTCCAAATCCTTTCCTAGTAATGTCAGCTCTTCCGGGCACAGTTTCCCTAACTGAGGTCTGGAGGAGGGGCATAGAGGGAGGAGCCAGTGCACACCAGATGTAGTACCTAATCTTTCTTTTAAGAGTGCCCAGTCTCCTGCGGAGCCCGTCTATTCCCCATGGTCCTTACGGAGTACCCAGCATCCACTACGGACTACGAGAAATAGAATTACCGGTGAGTAAATTCTTATTTTAATTAGGTCTTCCCCAAATAAGATGTCCCCAGTAAAAGGGGAATACCTCCAAGGACTTTTGGAATCCAGGTCCACCATCCACGACCTCAACCACAGATTACGGCGAGCCAGGACAGATGCATTCGACGCCTTGGCAGCCAACACACCCACCTCAGGGGATGCCTCCTGGTGAAGAAAAAGGTGGCGGTGGTATTGTGAGACTGGGAATGTCTGGCATTATCAGATATATCCTTGGGCAGCTCTTCATCTAATGCCTAATCCAGTCATCAATCTATTTTGCAGCCCCAAGAGGATGCAATCGTGGTCTATGTACAACATCCGTAAGGGAGTAATAGACTTCAGGCATCCCTCCACATGCCTACCTGTTGGTTCCTACAGTGAGGGGACAGTGGTAAGAGGCAGAGTGGATGACACCCGATGGGTGATACATGAGTTCACTAGCAGTGAATTACCTACTCATTATATAACTCTGCAGGGGGAGGATATTGAGCTAATGCCCATTGTAGACAGGGGGAATGTCTTCCCTGGATTAGACCAGGAGTCTTGTCTGATGTACACTTAATGGTCAGATTGTGGTAACAGAGTTTTAATTACCCTCTGACGTGTTAACATATCAGTTGGCTTAACCACAGTAGGGGAATCCTCTTATCAGGGATTTGTAGGATGTGTTACCCAGTAACCACAAGGGCAGTGGTATCATTTAACAATGGAAAATCCTTATCAGGAACACCTAATATAGGGACTGACAGGACAGCATGATCCCCCTCTCTTCAGATAAAATATCAGAGAAATTATTGGATAGGAGGAAGAAGCAGCCCGCTCAGATGACCCAGAGACACGAGTGACTTGGAATAGGGTTTTGCCTGACCAGCGAATTAGTCATACGCTACAATCCGGGAGGCAAAATTTTTCCTCCCAAAGCGGAGTAACCATGGGGACATCAGAGACTGTAATGTTACAGGTGGTCACATAGGGGGCATACAGCGTTCAACTAGAGAACCCAGTAGGTTTGAGAACGCAGCTCAGGTTGGCTCCTGATTGATTACAGGAGCTGCGTACTGACTGGGAGATGTACAAGACATAGCACACAGACCATCACACAAAATTTCCCCCTCAGGTAAATACGTTGCGCATGCTCTGCAGGATGCAGGCGCGTCCCCAGATTTACTGCCCTACATGTTAAACATTATACACAAATGCAACAGAGAGCGGTTTAGTACGATGAAGACAGGCAGAGTACAATACCTACAAATAAATCTGTTAGCATGTGGCTGAGTACCCAGTACACAACACCTGCGAATAAATCATGTGACTGAGTACACAGTAGAATACACGTAATAGGTAAATACTGTGATGCACTATATATGGACCCTGACGCACCTAGTCCCCAGGGTACATACAGTATACAGTAATAGATATATCTGGAATACACCGTAGTGAAATCAGATAGCAGATACAGGCACGCACAGTCATGTTTGCAATGCATATAATTATTTTCATGACAATAAAATTGCTTTGGATTATTATATGAACACACACACATATATATATATATATATATATATATATATTTATATTGTAACAGGAGACTTGATAGAATGTGCTCTGCTACAAAAATCCACCAAGGACCGACTCCAGGCTTGTGCAAAAACAACATATACCTGTTATTCAGGTAGCTCAGAAACAAAGATATACATAAAACAAAATCACTGTCTTTAGTATAAACTACCAGGGAGGTTAGGCCCTGCCTCACTCCCTCTTACTTAATAAGAAATCCTTCAGGTCCCGGCATCCTGACACTAGTGGCCCAGCCCTCCGGATCCCACTGTTCCTAGCAGGCCTATCACCTGGACACTAACTGCCTTCAGGAGCCCTGACTCATGGGAGAGACTCTGCTTTAAATCCAGCACCCAGTTGCTGGCTGGTGAAGCAGCTTCTTGGGTAAGAAGCCTATAAGACCTGGTCTGGGTCAAATGGATGTGAACCTGGTCCATCCACACTTCCCATCCACCCCCAGGACCCAGTCTGTAGCTTACAGGTGGCAAAGTACCTCTCCTGCCACATACCCTTTCCCTCAGCTTTTCGTGGCTCAGAAAAGCAGCATGCAACATTGGCAAGGTTTCACCTTCACCAGTTATTTTGGGCTGACAAATCTTTGGGACATAACTAGGGGTCCCATGTTCCTCTCCCAAGTACACGTCCGAGGCCCTTTTAACTGGCCTTGGAATCTATTTCCAATAAAGGTTGGTGGCACCAACTCGGTTTAATGGACAACTTTCTGTTGCCCACTAAACTTCCCCTTCTCTTCACCTTTCCACCTTTAGGGACGTTTCCCTTATCGGGCTCGGATTTACTGGCTACTGAGGAAGTCGCTTCATTCTTTTCTGGATGTTTGTGACACCTGACATTAACCAACTCTGGACTGGGGAAGGTTTTTAAGTTCACTCTGGACCTAGTAGTCACCCGGGCCCTCACTGGTCTTGGCCTATATGAACAATTCCACCTTTTATCGCCAATCTCTTGGCAACGGTAACACCTAGTTTCTGCCCTGATCTTTAGTTGTTCTGAGATCATGGTCCAATTTTGCCCCCACCCTTTCCCTCAGAGTGAGGCACTGGTCCCGAGTCTCAGAGAGTCCTTTCATTTGTTGAACTTTTAGTGCTTCCTTCAGTCTTTCCAGCTTTGATAACATTTCCTTCATTAACGTGACTGCTTCGTCCTCCGATCTCCCATCTTTGACTCTTGTCACTGTCTCCTGCTGTCCTATGACCAGCACATAACCCATTTTGAGTCTCTTGTCCAGGTCTCTTATTCGACTCCGTAGTTTAGGAATCTCCTTCATGGTTTCTTTTAGCTGGCTGTTACTTAGGGCCAGCTTTTGGAACTCTCCCCTCAAGTTTTCCAGCTCTCTTGTCTCATATAGAGAACTTTCCCTGGGTAGAGCAACCTCAGAAATGGGACTCTGCACCGATTCCTCTGAGACAGGTTCTTGCTCCTTACTTAGTGTGTCCTTTATGAACTGTCCCAGTTCAGCAATTGGATCTTGAGCCCGCCCGTGGTGGATAATGCCGGGGTGCAACAACCCCAAGATCGAAATCTTGCACCTTTTCCTCCTCATACACGTGGGGAACCCCTTCAGAAGCAGGTTCCTGGATGACTTCGGAAGTGGACTCCTGTATTGCAACTAGCTTAGCCATGACTAGCTCACGTAGGAGAGACACCTCCAAAGGTACGGTCTTTGTCTGTGATTCATCAGAGAAAGTCTCACATGTGCACTGGATGTCCAGAACCAGGGGCTTCTGAACCTGTGATGTCCCATCAGGGATTAACTTCTGAACGTACATCGTGTCAACAGGAGAAGGAACCTGGGTTTCCAATACCTCAACAGAAGCTATCTCCAGCTCAGATAAGACTTCCTGTTCTAGAATGGGCTCTTGAGTAGTCATCAAATTGCCATCTGTCCAGGTAGATTCCTGAGGTTCATCATTTTGCCACAGATCCAGCAGATTAGAGGATTCTTGTTTTGGAGGTGGATGATCACTTTTCATCAAGAAAATCTCTCCCAGCTCCATTACCGCTTCCTCCTCACTCCCTGTCAACTGAGGAGCAGCCGGGAATCCCACATCCTCATCTCGTGTCTCCATAAACACATCTTCTGTGAGCCCCTGTGGCTGCCATGTTCCATCTTGAACAGGTTCCACTGAACTCAGGGCTTTGTTCCACTCTTCACCCAAGCTACTATGACATTTTTTTTTCCAGAGAATGAGGTGGTCCTGCTTCGGAGGAACTTCTTACTGCCATCCTAGGGGTTATCAACAAAACACTGCCATCTGATGTGGCTCTCTCTTGCTGCTTGCAAAATTCCTGTGCATTTTCTGTGTGCTTCGCAATAATGGCTGCAGCCTCCTCCATGCTCTGGAATGGCAATACCAACTGAATGGACATTAGTGCCTGTAAATGCTCTACCTCTGAGGAAGGGCCCTCATTTCCACTTTCCAGGCAAATGGCCTTACTAGTGGCATAGCAGGGAGCCTTCTGGGCCTTAGTCACTGGCAGCTCTGGCTCAACTTTCCTGTTCCTTCTGGCTGGAACAGGGAATCCAGTATAGCCAAGTTCCAATACATTATGGTACCATTCTTCCGCAGCCTGCACCACCTGATGGCATCTCCACTTCGGCTGATAATGTCTCTGACCCAACATTCGACATAACGTCTTCAGCAACTGGTGTAGCTACGCCTGGGTCTGAACTGAAACTAGGCATATCCAATGGTTTTAGCTTAGAAACCTCCTCCTGAAGCTCCACCAAGTCTTGCAACAGAAGCCTTATTGGCCAGCACCAAACTCCCATATAGTGTCTGGTCACAGGAGATTTTCTCTAATAGTCCTTGGCTATGTACTACAAAGTTTTCAGATCTGGGTTTAGTCTTTGCCAAGGTTTTCTGCAACTCTGACACCTGGCCTGAGAGCTTCGCAATCTCTTCTCAACTCCTTCCCAATTTGGTCAGAGAGTGAGACAAAAGAGATTCCTTCTCCTCCAGCTTTTGTGTTAAGGTGTTCACCTGCTCTTGAAGGAAATCACATTTTTCCTTAAGCTCTTCTAGCTTCTGGTCCTTTAATTGGACATTGCTTTCAAGGTCACTTATCATGTGACACCAAAAAAAAGGTTCCATGCTAAAATCTTCCCCAAGATCAGGATTACTCCCCAATATGCTCTCCATTTCACTCTCCAACTGTGGGGCTTTAATAGGGTCACATAAGTTCCTGACCTGAGGTGTTAGAGCTGTCACCCCTTTTGTTTTTTTTAACATGAATTCTCTTTGTCACCCATTTGAAGAGACACTTCAGAATATGATGTATATTTGAAAATCTTTATTCACCCTGTTACCTTTGAAAACTAAGTGAAAGGGAAAATAAAAATTCCCTTTTTTTAGCACAGATTAAGCTTTTAGCAAAGCATTGAAATGTAGCATGTACATAGTGGTCACACATATCTTACACTGGTAGTGCAAACAACCAACTTCTTCCTTCAGGCTCTTAAAACTAGAACTCAGGGATTGCTGGGACACATAGTGCCACAAAATTTCTCTATTTAAATATAACCACATTTATAAAAGGTTTCAACTTTGCTTGATTGGTCTTAATGAGCTAATTAACAGGGACACCAGACTCTTATTACCAGATTTTGCAGGCACAGGTAAAAATAAGCTTGGAAAAGAAATTCAGTCATAAGTTATCAGCTGCTTGCAACCCCTCAGAGCAAATCAGCACAGCTACTTTCAATGAATGGTGCAAAGCATATAAGACAGAACAGGCCATACACCCTGTTTAATCTCTTTGCTGACAATGCAAACCTTTGCACCAAAATCAAACACATTCATTTTAATCAAAACATATTATTTTTACCCTGTGGGGTTGGGTTTAACCACTACTCACAACACCCTTGGTCTGGTACTGATGCCCATGAGTTCAGCTTGGTCTGGAGTTTTCTGGTATGTGTGCCGCTACCTTGGGGCTGTTGGGTCCTCTGCCACGTGTGACACAACTAGTAGAAGGGTCCCTCTTCAGGTGCCATTTGTAACAGGAGACTTGCTAGAATGTGCTCTGCTACAAAAATCCACCAACGACCGACTCCAGGCTTGTGCAAAAACAACAAATACCTTTTATTCAGGTAGCTCAAAAACAAAGATATACATAAAACAAAGATCACTGTCTTTAGTATAAACTACCAGGGAGGTTAGGCCCTGCCTCACTCCCTCTTACTTAATAAGGAACCCTTCAGGTCCCAGCATCCTGACACTAGTGGCCCAGCCCTTCGGATCCCACTGTCCCTAGCAGGCCTATCACCTGGACACTAACTGCCTTCAGGAGCCCTGACTCATGGGAGAGACTCTGCTTTAAACCCAGCACCCAGGTGCTGGCTGATGAAGCAGCTTCTTGGGTAAGAAGTCTATAAGTCCTGGTCTGGGTCAAATGGACCCTGTGTGTAGCTTACAGGTGGCAAAGTACCTCCTGCCACAATATATATATATATATATATATATATACACACACACACACACACACACATATACACACACACAGTGTATATATATATATATATATATATATATATATAGTGCGGCCTGAGACCGGATATATATTTCAGAATACTTGTACAATATATTCTGGCACAGGTACACTTGTTCTTAACAAGCGCTGTCTTATTATTGACATGTAGACTACTTAAGTGTTTGTAAAACCACGGCGCTGATGTACAGGCGGGTTTACAAAGGAGACCTTGCCCTGCAGTCCCGGAGACCAGTCGCATCTATTTTAGAAAATGGCACCCAGCGTCTCAGTCAGAGAGTGAGGGAGAATGTGAGCCAGCTTCAGGGCAGAAACACCAGCAGTAGAGGGCGTCCGGAGCTGGGGGAAGGGCTACAGGTCATGTGCCTTTTCCCCTATGCTGGTCCTCACCACCGGGTAATATGGAGCCTTATTAAAGTGAATATTTTTCTATCCAATCTGTGCTCCCATACCCTGGTGGATATAGTGTGGTCCCTGCTCTGTCACAGTGTCCACGCCAGCGTCGCGGTTCGTCTCCTTAAACCGCAACTGGAACGTAATTTAATGGTGGCTCCCACCTGGGGGACCCTCTTACCTCCTCCCTTAGTAACAGCCACGCGAACAAGAAGAACATCTGCGGTGGTGTGCCTAGGAACCGGTCATGCTGCTTGGATTTTGGGAATCTGGAGTTGTGGCTTGAGACTCGGTGTCAGTAACCTTCAACAGGATAAGCCGGGCAGGTTGAATAAAGCTCTTTTTCATAGGTCTCCTATGAAGGTACTGCTGGAGCTGTAACTAGGAAATTCTGTAGAAACGAATGGATTGACAGAGCCCAGCTGGCCGAGTGTGAATGCGTGGCAGGACCCCGGAGGTAGGTTGGCTGATGACTGGAATGAGCTGAGGGTTCAGGAAGCAAAGGTAACTGGAGGATCAGCTAGTGTGCCGAAATGACCAGGAATTCTGGTGAATCAGAAGAATTCCAGGAACAGGATGCTACAGGAGCAATTAACTAGCACACACAAGGCTGTGTGAGAGACATTGCACTGGCAATTTCTCACCCAGAAATCCACAGGTTTATATCTGCAGGCTGTTTCTCATTGGCTTTGCAAGTCACACTGGTCACTGGACGATTTGGGTCAGGTGACCCTTCCAAGATAACTGTGCCCATACTGCAACTCTGCAGCTGGAAGCTGCACTCACAAATGCTGCTGCCTCTGCCCCCCGGGCCTTCCAGACTTCCTTGCAAGCTGAGACCAGCGCCAGCAGCCTGCACTCCCTCCGGAGTGACCACGCCAGAACATCCAGATAGGTAAGTCCCGGGACTCCCGGGACCTAATCCGCCGGACCTTGACATTACCCCCCCTTTTAAGATGACCACTGGACTGCCACCAGGTTTGCTGGGATTCTCTTCATAAAACTTGCGAAGCAACACAGGAGCATGCACCTCTGAAGAATCCTCCAAGGAACTTTCTTCAGGACCATAACCCTTCCAATCTAGAAGATATTGTAGATGAATATGTCTTATCCAGGAATCAAGGATTTTTTAAATCTCAAATTCTACACCACGATCCGTGACAACTTTTGGAGAATGAGGAAGGACCTTACAAAACTTATTTAATACTAAAGGCTTCAAGAGTGAGACATGGAAGGTTGGGAAAACTCTCAGATAAGAAGGTAACTTAAGTTTGTTTTTTACGGAGTTGATCACCTGTTCCACAGGGAAGGGCCCAATGTAGCGAGGAGCGAATTTCATGGACGGAACACGTAACCTCAAGTTGCGAGTTGAGAGTCAGACCCGATCTCCAACTGTTAATTTAGGCACCATTCTTCTTTTTTTATTTGCCCAAAACTTATAACGAACAGAAGCCTTTTGCAGATTCGGATGAACAGTTTTCCAGTTTCTAGAAAGTCCCTTGAATGAGTTTTGTACTGCAGGAAGATCTAGAGTGGGTAGATCCAAAAACTGATTTACCCGGGGATGTAAACCGTATACTGTGAAGGAGGGAGTATAGCCAGTGGAAAAGTGATAGGAGTTGGTGTGAGCAAACTCCGTCCATGGTAGTTGTACGATCCAGTCGTCTTGAGAGGAGGAAATGTGGATTCTGATGAATGTCCCCAAGTATTGATTGATTCTCTCCATGCTTCCTTTGGTCTGTGGGTGATATGCCGTCGAAAACTTTAATTGGATCTGTATAGCTGCACATAGAGTCCTCCAAAATCTAGCCACGAACTGAACTCCACGATCTAAAATGATTTCAGTTGGAAGTCCATGGAATTTGAAGAAGACTTCTGAGACAAAGAGCTGAGCTAATTCGGGTGCAATGGGAAGACCCTTGAAAGGCACAAAAAATGAACCATCTTGGAAATGCGATTGACGATTACCCAAATGGTAGTAAACCCTTTAGAAGAGGGTAAATCCGTAAATGAAGTCCATGGAGAGATGTGTCCAAGGCAATTTGGGAACAGTTAGCGGAGCCTATTCCCCGGCAGGCTGTTGACGAAGGGTTTTATGTTGCGCACATTTGGAATAGGTAGCTATGAAAGTAGAGACATTCGATTTTAATGAAGGCCACCAATAAGAGCGCTGGACAAATTTGAAGTATGAGCCCAGGATAGTAACTTTTTCCGAAGAGGCAGAGGAACGAACACTTTCCCCACTGGGGGACTGTATCTTTGTTAAGGCGAAATTCAGAGTCTTGAGAACTGGCTGAAGAGGAAGAGGGTCCTTAGAATCGACTAAAGAGTAAGATCGTGAGAGAGCATCAGCTTTTTGGTTTTGGGATCCTGGTCGGAAAGTTAGGATGAAGTTGAATCTTGGAAAGAACATGGCCCACCGGGCTAAGTGAGGATTCAAACACTGAATATTCTTGAGGAAAATCAGGTTCTTGTGATCAGTGAAAATAGAGATAGGGAATTTGTCCCCATTCAAGAGATACAGCCACTCCTCTAAGGCTAATTTGATGTCTAGAAGCTCTTGCTCCCCTATCCTTTCTGCCGGAAGAAATTTCTTGGAAAAGAACCTGCATAGATGAAGCTTGTTATCCCCTGAACGTTGGGAGAGGACTGCTCCCACAGCATCAGCAGAAGCATCGACCTCCAACACAAAGGCTTTGTTGATATCGGGTTGCCTTAAAACCGGAGCTGTAGTGAATACCTGTTTCAAATGTTGCACTGCTGCATCAGCATATGGTGACCACTCCTTTGGGTTAGCCTCCTTTCGAGTGAGAATGATGATAGGAGCCACTTTAGAGGAGAACCCTTTGATAAATCTTCAATAGAAATTCAAAAAACCCATGAAACATTGTATAGACTTGAGTGTAGTCGGTTTGGGCCAGTCGAGAACTGCTTGTACTTTGGATGGGTCCATCGCTAAACCTAAAACAGAGATTATGTAACCCAGGAAAGGCATAGAAGGTTGTTCGAAAACACATTTTTCCAACTTGCAGTATAAGTGATGTTGACGAAGTCTCTTTAGCACCTCTTGAACATGTAAACGGTGGTCTTCTTGATTGGTTGAGAAAATCAAGATGTCATCTAAGTAGACTACGACTGATATATAAAGTAGATCCCTGAAGATTTTATTTACAAAGTTCTGGAAAATGGCTGGCGCATTACTGAGCCCGAAGGGCATGACTTGATACTCGAAGTGTCCATCTTGAGCATTGAATGCCGTTTTCCATTCATCACCCGCTCTTATCCAGATCAGATTATACACTCCCCTGAGGTCTAATTTGGTGAAGGCTGAAGCTCCCTTAACCTGATCGAATAGCTCCGAGATCAGGGATAGCGGGTAATGATTTTTGATAGGTCTCTCGTTCAGGCCCAGGTAGTTAATGCAGGGGCGAAGACCTCCATCTTTTTTCTGAACAAAGAAAAATCCTGCACCGGTTGGGGACATGGAGGGCCGAATGAAACCCCTGGCAAGATTCTCCTTGATGTATTCCAACATGGGCTCTGTCTCGGGTGCCGAAAGAAGATATATCTGCCCCCTTGGTGGACTTTTCCCTGGTATTATATCTATGGGGCAATCCCAGGGTCTCTGGGGAGGTAGAACCTCTGCTGCTTGCTTGCTAAAGACATATATAGTTTGGCAGATGCTCAATTAGCTTAGTGATATCATTCAGCTGCTTGAAAGGGAGGGGTATTTCTAACCAAGAAAAAAGGCATTTTGTTTCCCCCAGCACACTGAATGATAACAGTAACTAGATGTAAATCCCACATAATAATAGAATTCAGAGATCTTTGTTACATATATTTGCGCAAATGTATGGTTAAGCCCCAAAGCCGCATCAAGGTCATCTCTGTGTCACAACTGAGGGTTTTAGCTGACAGGAGGAAGCCTCAGTTGTAGGGGCTGAGAGGAACTTAAACCGGGGAGGTTTAATCAGACCCCTGGACATGTAAGTGTTAATTGAATTGAATTGAATTTATTGTTATCATTAAATATTCACGTATGAACAGACAATGAAATTTCCATGTGAGTGAAACAGATATCATAAGTACAACACCGATAAAACACCATAAAATATTTTTAAAATATTTATAAAAGCCGAAGGAACACAATAGACACATAAGCAGGTACTACACTCCTATCTTCCCCCTAAACCATTAAGCATGTTAACTGCCCTAGGGAAAAAACTATGCCTCAACCGACTAGACTTACACAATAAAGATCTATAACGTAAGTTAGAAGGAAGCAGGGTAAATACCCCATAATTGGGGTGAGTTACATCATTCAATATACTCCTGGCCTTCTTAAGGAGCCTCTTTTCATAAATAGATTGAATGTTTGGCAATACTGAACCAACTATTCTTCCAGCAGTTTTAACAATTCTGTCAAGCGATTCACGCTCTGCTACCTTACAATTTCCATACCAAACGGAAATACCATATGTAAGCACACTTTCAATAGTACAAGAATAAAAATTAACTAAAATTGGCTCAGATATTCCTGCTAGACGCATTTTCCTAAGAAAATATAACCGTTGTTGGGCTTTCTTTATGACATTGTCAATATGATAATACCATGACAAGTCATTGGATATAATCATACCCAAGAATTTAAAAGATGTAACTATCTCCACCTCTTGGTTGTCCAAAACCAAAGGACTGTAAGTATACTGATTTGTTGTCCTAAAATCTAAAATCATCTCTTTTGTTTTTGTAACATTAAGAATCAGATGATTAGCCTGACTCCATTTCTCCAGCCTACGTACTTCAGATATGAATTCATAGTCGTTGTTTCCACTAATGAGACCTACTATAGCAATATCATCTGCAAATTTAAGTATGTGCACCGTGTCAGAAATAGAGACACAGTCGTGGGTAAACAGGGAATAAAGAAATGGACTCAGCACACATCCCTGTGGCACACCTGTGCTAATCATTACCTCATTTGTAATTTTGTTATTGACCCTGACTGCCTGAGGCCTATTAGTTAAAAAGTCAAAGATCCATCTACAGACAAAACTGTCCACACCTAGATGAGTCAATTTAGTAATTAAAGACGCAGGAATAACGGTATTAAAAGCTGAGCTATAATCTACAAATAAAATTCTTACAGAAGAATCCCTATTTTCTAGATGAGTAAGCACATGGTGAAATAGGGTTAGGGCTGCGTCATCAGTAGATCTATTTGCCCTATATGCAAATTGAAACTGATCAAGGGTAACTGGTATAAAACCCTTTAGATGTCTAATAACCAGTTTTTCGAATGACTTCATTATTAATGACGTAAGGGCAATTGGCCTGAAGTCGTTTGGCTCATTAGCATTAATTTTACAGTTTTTCGGGATGGGAGTGATTACTGTTGATTTAAAAGTTTTAGGAACAATACACTGTGCTAGGGAGAGATTAAAAATTATGGTAAAAATACCTGCTAATTGTTCTGAACAATTCTTGATAACACTCCCTGGAATTCCATCAGGGCCTGAGGCTTTACTGGGATTAGTAGCAGCAAAACATTTCCTAACAGACAACTCATCTAGCACCAATGGCTCACCGTTACCTTCATTAACCACACATGTGCGAGGGAGGTCAGCATCCTTGTCGAAACGTGAATAAAAAATATTCAACGTTTCGCCAAACGTGGGATCTGCTGGTTGTTTTAAGTAACTTTTATTTGCCTTTTATTAAAAGGAAACCCGAAGGTGTGACCATGACAACCAGGTAAAAGTAAATTAAAAGTTTATTGACAAACTCCGTGTAACAACAGACAGCAAATAATAAAAATGGCATTGATAAATAATATGATTCCTGGAGCACTCTGACCATGAAATGGTTACACAGGACACTGGTAGGTAAGAACAGCTGTTACAGTCCTTAGATGGAATAACCTTACCAGGTCTGGCTGTAGTAGTAAAGATATCCAAGGAACATGCCAGTAGATGGTACAGATGAAGGTGGTAACTTGAATCAGCTGTTGTTATTGCTGGATAGAACCAGCCAGGTGGTAAGACACGGAGTGGATGCGGAATGGAATCAGCCAGATGATAAAGTCACTGAATGAATGCTGGGTGGAACCAGCCAGGTGATGAAACACGGAGTGAATATAATAAGATGCTAGGGAGCGTGGAAACAGAGGAGTTGAAGGATGATTACCGGTGGTAGTGGATACTGCTGGAAGCAGATGAAATAGCTGGAAGCTGGAAACTGGATCAGCCACGGAGGACTGCAGAGTCAGGCTGCACCGCAGGATGGTAGGCAGGTGCGGGTCTCTTTAGTGGATGCTGGAGACAGGAGCTGGAACCTGGAAACACAACCACAGGAGAGAGACTGGAACAAGGTATGACAAACAAAGCACTGACCATTTCCTGGCCCTGGCACAGGATACTTATACCTGCAGCAATGCAGGGATTGGCTGGGCAATTATGCAGATTCCCAGGCAGTGGATTGGAGGAACTGAAGCATGTGATTAGAACCAACATGGCTGCGCCCATGTTAGAACTTGGAGGGAAAACTGGCTTGGGAAACCATGTGGAAACATAACTGTAATGGCGGCGCCGGCCGCAGAGGACAGGAGATGCCAGACTGAGAAATGTATGCTGATACTCGTGGATGACAACGGAGGCCGCATCAGGCATGGAACACCACACTGACAACCTGCACCTATAACACAGGAGCGGCGGCGGAGGCGGCGGAGAACGGGAGACGCCATGCAGGATTCAAACATGGCGCCGCTGTGACAGCATCTCAGCGTGACAGGAGGGATGTGCAGTATGTGGACACAGATGAGATCCGGCCTTGGAACGCTGAGCGAGCCTCAGGAGACATCTGAAAGGCAGGTAATGGCGTCCAGATACCCGGATCGTGACAGCACCCCCCCCCCCCCCTTTAGGAGTGGCCCCAGGACACTTCTTAGGCTTTAGAGGAAACTTTAGAGGAAACTTTAGAGGAAACTTTGAGTGGAAATTCCGGACCAATGTAATAGCATGCACATCAGACGCATTGGTCCAGGAGCGTTCTTCAGGACCATAGCCCTTCCAGTCAATAAGATACTGCAACTGACCGTAACGGAAACGTGAGTCCAGAATCTTGGCCACCTCATACTCGATTCCCCGTTGAGTCTGAACTTTAGGAGTTGGAGGAAGGAATGAAACCGATTCAGGATCTGCGGTTTCAACAGGGAAACATGGAATGTCCTTGGTATTTTCAAAAAGGGAGGTAACTGGAGTCTGTAAGCAACAGGATTGATGACTTGTTCAATTTTAAAAGGACCGATGTAACGAGGAGCAAATTTCATGCTGGGAACTCTCAACCTCAAATTCTTCGTGGACAACCATACTCGATCACCCACCTTAAGAGCAGGAACCGCTTTACGCTTCCTATCGGCAAACTTCTTGTACCTAAATGAGGCTTTAAGCAGGGCTGCGCGGACATTCTTCCAGTTGTTTGAAAACTGACGCAAGGTGACATCCACTGCTGGAACAGAAGTTGCTGGAAGCGGTTGGAATTCTGGAACCTTAGGGTGAAATCCATAGTTGATGAAGAATGGTGTTGAGGAGGATGAGGAATGGTATTGATTGTTGTGGCTAAACTCGGCCCAAGGAAGGAGTGGAACCCAGTCATCTTGGGAGGAAGACACGTAAATGCGGAGGAAGGCCTCCAAGTCCTGATTAACCCTCTCGGTTTGACCATTGGTCTGAGGATGGTAAGCTGTAGAAAACTTTAACTTGACTTGGAGGGCTTGACACAAACTTCGCCAAAATTTGGCTACAAATTGTACTCCACGATCGGAGATGATCTCTTCAGGAAGACCGTGAAGTCGGAAGATCTCTTGGATAAACACTTGAGCCAACTTGGAAGCTGACGGAAGACCGGTAAGGGGTATGAAATGTGCCATCTTGGTGAACCGGTCAACTACCACCCAGATGGTATTAAACTTGTTGCATATAGGCAGATCTGTGACAAAGTCCATCGACAAATGGGTCCACGGTCGACTGGGAACAGATAATGGAACCAGTTGCCCCGCAGGCGACTGGCGGGGGACTTTGTGTTGGGCACACTTTGGGCAAGAGGCAATAAACTCCTTGACGTCCTTCTTCAGAGTTGGCCACCAGAAGGACCTAGAGATAAACTCGAGGGTTTTCTGAATGCCTGTATGTCCGGCAAAACGGGAAGCATGGGCCCAATGCATGAGCTTCTTCCTCAACACCGGCTTCACAAAACTTTTCCCTGGTGGGGGCGTAGAGTCCATCCCTACCGTGGAGAATGCCAACGGATTAATAATAGGATGCTTGTCTGAAGACTCTGACTCGTTTTCTTGCTCCCAAGAGCGGGAAAGGGCATCGGCCTTGCGATTCTGAGAGCCCGGACAGAACTGGAGCTTAAAGTCGAACCTGGAAAAGAAAAGTGCCCATCTGGCCTGACGAGGGTTAAGACATTGTGCGCCTTTCAGGTATAAAAGATTCTTGTGGTCGGTAAGTATCATGATTGAATGAGAAGCTCCTTCCAACAGATATCTCCACTCCTCTAGAGCGAGTTTGATGGCTAGCAACTCCTGGTTGCCAATGGCATAGTTGCGCTCTGCTGGGGAGAACTTCCGGGAGAAGAAACTGCAAGGATGTAGATGGCCATCTTTAGCCCTCTGAGATAACACCGCTCCTACTCCAACGGAGGAGGCATCCACCTCTAAGATGAAAGGAGAGTCGGTGTCGGGCTGTTTCAGAACTGGTGCAGAGATGAAACGTTGTTTTAGAAGATGAAAAGCTTGCGTAGCTTCTTCAGACCACTTGGACGGGTTAGCACCCTTCTTGGTTAATGCAGTGATAGGCGCCACAATGGTGGAAAAGTCTCGTATGAACTTTCTGTAATAATTGGCGAAACCTAAGAACCTCTGGACCCCTTTGAGGGTTAAGGGTATCGGCCAATTCTGGATTGCTTGTAGTTTCTCAGGATCCATCTCTAGTCCGGAACCGGACACAATGTAACCTAGAAACGGAATGGATTTAACTTCAAAGACACATTTCTCCAATTTGCAATAGAGATGATTGACACGGAGACGGGACAGAACCTCCCTTACCCAGAAACGATGTTCCTCTAGATTGTTGGCAAAGATGAGGATATCATCTAAATAAACCACGACATGGCGGTATAAGATGTCTCTGAAGATCTCATTCACGAAATGCTGGAAGACAGCTGGAGCATTGCTCAATCCGAAGGGCATGACGAGGTACTCATAATGTCCATCACGGGTGTTAAAGGCGGTCTTCCACTCGTCACCCTCACGGATCCGGATGAGATTGTAGGCACCCCTCAAATCCAACTTTGTAAAGATGGTTGCTCCGCTGACTCTATCGAAGAGCTCTGTAATCAAAGGTAAAGGATACCGGTTCTTGACGGTAATGTCGTTCAGACCTCTGTAATCGATGCACGGTCGCAGACCACCGTCTTTCTTCTTAACGAAGAAGAAGCCTGCGCCAGCTGGAGAAGAAGAAGGTCGGATAAAACCTTTCGCCAGGTTCTCTTTGATGTACTCCTCCATGGAGTGCGTCTCAGGCAGAGACAACGGGTAAGTTCGGCCTCGAGGTGGAACCTTCCCTGGAATGAGATCAATTGGGCAGTCCCATTCTCTATGAGGAGGAAGGATATCAGCAGAAGCTTTACTGAACACGTTCGTGTAGTCTTGATATGGAGGAGGTGGAACATCAGACGACCTGGGAAAGAAGAACAAACAGGAAGCACTTTGAACAAACAAGTCGTTGCACAGGAGGGACCCCATGCTAGTATTTGCGTAGTCGTCCAGTCAATCGACGGATTGTGGAGACGGAGCCATGGAAGGCCCAAAACCACTGGATGTGTGGCTCTTGGAATCACTAGGAAGGAAATAAATTCTGCATGAAGAACTCCCACTCTCAGACAAACTGGTAGAGTCCTTAGAGAAATAACTGCGTCAAAAATCTTGCTGCCATCTACTGCAGTTAAGGAGATGGACGAAGGAAGTCTCTCGGTGGGTAGGGACCACCGTTTAACATAAGCTTCGGTTCTGAAATTCCCAGCTGCTCTGGAATCAAGGAGGGCAATGACGTTCCTGTAACGTTGAGCAATTTGGAGCGAGACTGGGAGATTACAATCATGAGGAGATGGAGAGGAGATCATTACTCCTAGCCGGCCCTCTCCTTGGCGAGCTAGGATTTGGAGTTTCCCGGACGTTTGGGACAGGCATTGATAATGTGAGACGGAGCTGCACACTAGAGACAGAGAGACTCAGAGAGACGTTTTCGGCGCTCAGCGGGAGATAGACGGGAACGGCCAATTTGCATGGGCTCATCCTTGGATGGAGACGGTTGACGAAGAGGAGGAGCAGAAGATTTTGGAGCAGACGATCTTCCTCGCTCGATTGCTCTCTCTCTCTGAGATGTAGATCAACCTTCGTGCAAAGAGAAATTAGCTCATCCAACTTAGAGGGCAAGTCTCTGGTAGCTAACTCATCCTTGATGCGTTCTGATAAGCCATGCCAGAATGCAGCATACAGGGCCTCGTCGTTCCATGCCAGTTCAGATGCCAGGATTTTGAACTGTATGAGATACTGTCCCACAGTACGTGTTCCCTGGCGTAAACGGAGAATCTCAGATGAAGCAGAGGTTACCCGGCCTGGCTCGTCGAAGATGAGCCTGAATGTTGCCACAAAGTCCGTATAGGAGGACAGCAGGGGATCAGACTTCTCCCATAAAGGTGATGCCCAGTCAAGGGCTGAGCCGCTGAGAAGGAAATTATATAGGCAATTTTAGTACGGTCACTGGGGAAATTGCCAGGCTGAAGCTCAAAGTGGATTTCGCATTGGTTAAGAAATCCCCTGCAGAACCTTGGAGATCCGTCAAATTTTGCTGGCGTTGGGAGATGAATACGTGGAATGGAAATGGGTAAGGTGGGTGGGGTTACAGCTGGTGTCACTGTTGTGGACGCACCGGACGTGCCAGGTCCACGGAGGGTCGTTTGAATCCCGTCCAGCCGCGTAGAGAGATCCTGGAGACAGCGGATGATGTGGCCTTGTGCAGCCTCCTGATGTTCAAGTCGGGCTGCCAGTTCTTGCATCAGCCTGGCCGCTTGATCCTGGTCTCCGGCTGGATTCATATGGTCAGTGCTTACTGTCACAACTGAGGGTTTTAGCTGACAGGAGGAAGCCTCAGTTGTAGGGGCTGAGAGGAACTTAAACCGGGGAGGTTTAATCAGACCCCTGGACATGTAAGTGTTAAAAGGAAACCCGAAGGTGTGACCATGACAGCCAGGTAAAAGTAAATTAAAAGTTTATTGACAAACTCCGTGTAACAACAGACAGCAAATAATAAAAATGGCAATGATAAATAATATGATTCCTGGAGCACTCTGACCATGAAATGGTTACACAGGACACTGGTAGGTAAGAACAGCTGTTACAGTCCTTAGATGGAATAACCTTACCAGGCCTGGCTGTAGTAGTGAAGATATCCAAGGAACATGCCAGTAGATGGAACAGATGAAGCTGGTAACTTGAATCAGCTGTTGTTATTGCTGGATAGAACCAGCCAGGTGGTAAGACACGGAGTGGATGCGGAATGGAATCAGCCAGATGATAAAGTCACTGAATGAATGCTGGGTGGAACCAGCCAGGTGATGAAACACGGAGTGAATATAATAAGATGCTAGGGAGCGTGGAAACAGAGGAGTTGAAGGATGATTACCGGTGGTAGTGGATACTGCTGGAAGCAGATGAAATAGCTGGAAGCTGGAAACTGGATCAGCCACGGAGGACTGCAGAGTCAGGCTGCACCGCAGGATGGTAGGCAGGTGCGGGTCTCTTTAGTGGATGCTGGAGACAGGAGCTGGAACCTGGAAACACAACCACAGGAGAGAGACTGGAACAAGGTATGACAAACAAAGCACTGACCATGTCCTGGCCCAGGCACAGAATACTTATACCTGCAGCAATGCAGGTATTGGCTGGGCAATTATGCAGATTCCCAGGCAGTGGATTGGAGGAACTGAAGCATGTGATTAGATCCAACATGGCTGCTCCCATGTTAGAACTTGGAGGGAAAACTGGCTTGGGAAACCATGTGGAAACATAACTGTAATGGCGGCGCCGGCCACAGAGGACAGGAGACGCCAGACTGAGAAATGTATGCTGATACTCGTGGATGACAACGGAGGCCGCAGCAGGCATGGAACACCACACTGACAACCTGCACCTATAACACAGGAGCGGCGGCGGAGGCCGCGGAGAACGGGAGACGCCATGCAGGATTCAAACATGGCGCAGCTGTGACAGCATCTCAGCGTGACAGGAGGGATGTGCAGTATGTGGACACAGATGATATCCGGCCTTGGAACGCTGAGCGAGCCTCAGGAGACATCTGAAAGGCAGGTAATGGCGTCCAGATACCCGGATCGTGACACTCTGTATATTTGGGGTCCCTAGCGCTATATCTAGGTGCAGGGAGTGGCACCCCAAAACACCAGCATAAGCCAGAAAGCCAATGGCAGCATACCAGTGAAAACACTTGCTTGCTAAAGACATTAGATTAGGATAGAATAGGAATAGGAAGAATACTGAAGCAGTATTTGGGGGTGAATTTCCAATAGACTTTTATTCAAAGGTTTAACACAGGGGAGACAGGTAAGGGCACAGGACTCTCCCCGAGCCAAAACTTGCATACTTCCCCAATCGATTCTTGGGTTGTGCTTCTGGAGCCAAGTAAGCCCTAAAACTATTTTATGAGTAGTCCTCGGAATAACTAAGAAATTAAGTAACTCTTAATGGAGTGCTCAGATACATAACCGGAGAGGGAGAGTCTGTAGAGTGACAACTCTGCTGGAAATTCGACTGCCATCCACAGCAGAGAGTAAAATCGTACGAGGAAGCTCGACTGTAAGAATCTGTAACTGTTGCACCACATCTGCCATGATAAAGTTCTCATCGGCTCCCAAAATCTAGGAGAGAGAGAAAATCTTTAGAATCCTGTGGCAACTCCAAGTTAACCTCTAGGACTGGTTCAGAGTGAGATGGAGATGAATTCAACACTCCTAACCTAGTGTCTCCACTGCTGGTTAGGAGGAGTGCAGAAAGCTACCAAGTCTCCCGAAGCCCCGCAATACATACACAAGTTCTCCCTGCGTCTCCTCTGACTCTGGAGTGAGGCGAGCCCTATTAATTTGCATAGGCTCGTCTTGGATCACCTCAGGTGGAGAGCTTGAGGATGAAGGTGGAGGACAGAATCTAGGACGTTCCCCATGATTCTTTTATGACTGTCGCTCTCGAAAATGCAGAACCACCTTGGTACAAAGGGAAATCAGGTCGTCCAGCTTGGGGGGGTAGATCCCGAGTAGCCAACTCATCCTTAATTTTTTCGGACAGACCATTCCAAAAAGCAGCTATTAACACTTCCTTGTTCCACCGAAGCTCAGAGGCATAGGTCTGAAATTGTACTGCGTATTGGCCGACTGTCCGGTTCCCTTGCCATAGACGCATTATCTCTATTGAAGCTGTCGAGGTCCTTCCGGGCTCATCAAAAATCTTCCGAAAAGAAACAAGGAACTCCGAATAATTATTGAGTAGGGAATCGGCTCTTTCCCACAGGGATGACACCTAATCCAGAGCTGGACCAGCCAGAAGAGAAAAAATGTATGTTACTTTAGCTTTCTGGGACGAGAAGTTGAAAGGCTGTATGGAGAAATTAATCTTGCACTGGTTTAAGAACCCGTGACACATCTTCGGGTTCCCGTCAAACTTAGTGGGCATGGGTAAACATAAGGACGAAGGAGAGGCTACCATCAGCACTGGAACAGGCGGCGCCTGTTGAGACTCTGTTCGCCGAGCGGCGGCAATGTTAGCGATGTCGACCTGCATGGAGTCTTGCCGGAAAGATTTTCTTGTATGAATTGAGCTAACTGACACTGCAACTCTTCTTCCCAGATAAGAAACAATGCCCTCAAAAGGTCCGTACCAGAACCATGCGCACCATCTGGATCCATAGGGCTAGTGCAAACTGTCATGCTGCTTGGATTTTGGGAATCCAGAGTTGGGGCTTGAGACTCGGTGTCGGTAACCTTTGACAGGATAAGTCGGGCAGGCTAAATAAAGGTCTTTTTCATAGGTCTCCTATGAAGGTACTGATGGAGCTGTAGCCATGAAATTCTGTAGAAGCGAATGGATCGGCAGAGCCCGGCTGGCCGAGCGTGAACGCCTGGCAGGACCCCGGAGATAGGTCGGCTGATGACTGGAATGAGCTGAGGGTTCAGGGAGCAAAGATAACTGGAGGATCAGCTAGAGTGCCGAAATGACCAGGAAATCCGATGAATCGGAAGAATTCCAGGACTAGGATGCTACAGGAGCAAGGCTGTGAAGCATAGATTAACTAGCACATACAAGGAGACGTTGCACTGGCGATTTCTCATCCAGAAAGCATCGGGTTTATACCTGCAGGCTGTTTCTCATTGGCTTTGCAAGTCACACTGGTCACTGGACGATTTGGGTCAGATGACCCTTGCAAGATGGCTGCGCCCTTACTGCAACTCTGCAGCTGAAAGCTGCACTCAAACATGCTGTTGCCTCTTCCCCCTGGCCTCCCAGACCTCCCTGCAAGCTGAAACCAGCGCCTGCACTAGCTCCGGAGTTACAACAGCGCCAGAACAGCCGAACAGGTAAGTACCGGAGCTCCCGGGATCCGATCTGCCGGACCGTGACAGAACCGGAGCGCCTCCGCTGCAAGTACCTGGGAACAGAACCAGCAGAAGTATGTGACGCCGCTGGGGATGTGATGGCGCCGTAGCACAGTATGTCACACTAACATATGAAGAGCTGCAGCCCTTGAAGTCTTCTAAAAAGCTTTTTCAGTGCTGCCTAATGTAGCCCCCCTGTTAAGTGAACTGCTTCATGCAGGCACCAACTCTAAAACTGAGCTCACAGTGCCTGGAGGCGGGGTTATAGAGGAGACCCCACAATGCATTCTGGGACAGTCTAAAGCTTAAGCCTGTTGGTGCCTCTGGATCAAGATCCATCTCTACACCCCAATTTATTCCCTGTGGAACACAGTGTACCCCGCTGCAGAAAGACCATGGGGATTATACCAAAGCTCCCAAACGGGCGGGAGAGTGCGGATGACTCTGCAGCACCGAATGAGAGAACTCAAGGTCCTCCTCAGCCAGGGTATCAAATTTGTAGAATTTAGCAAACGTGTTTGCCCCTGACCAAGTTGCAGCTCGGCAAAGTTGTAAAGCCGAGACCCCTCGGGCAGCCGCCCAAGATGAGCCCACTTTCCTCGTGGAATGGGCTGTTACTGATTTAGGATGCGGCAATCCAGCCGCAGAATGCTCCAGCTGAATTGTGCTACAAATTCAGCGAGCAATAGTCTGCTTAGAAGCAGGAGCACCTATTTTGTTGGGTGCCTACAGGATAAAAAAACGAGTCAGTTTTCCTGACTCCAGCCATCCTGGAAATATAAATTTTTAAGGCCCTGACTACGTCCAGTAACTTGGAATCTTCCAAGTCCTTAGTAGCCGCAGGCACTACAATAGGTTGGTTCAAGTGAAAAGCTGATACCACCTTAGGGAGAAACTGGGGACGAGTCCTCAATTCTGCCCTATCCATATGGAAAATCAGATAAGGGCTTTTACATGACAAAGCCGCCAATTCTGACACACGCCTGGCCGAAGCCAAGGCCAATAACATGACCACTTTCCACGTGAGATATTTCAAATCCACAGTTTTAAGTGGCTCAAACCAATGTGATTTTAAGAAACTCAACACCACGTTGAGATCCCAAGGTGCCACAGAAGGCACAAAAAAGGGGCTGAATATGTAGCACTCCCTTTACAAATGTCTGAACTCCAGGCAGTGAAGCCAGTTCTTTCTGGAAGAAAATCGACAGAGCCGAAATCTGGACCTTAATGGAACCCAAATTTAGGCCCATAGTCACTCCTGACTGTAGGAAGTGCAGAAAACGACCCAGCTGAAATTCCTCTGTTGGGGCCTTCCTGGCCTCACACCACGCAACATATTTTCGCCAAATACGGTGATAATGGTTTGCGGTTACTTCTTTCCTGGCTTTTATCAGCGTAGGAATGACTTCCTCCAGAATGCCCTTTTGCTTTAGGATCCGGAATTCAACCGCCATGCCGTCCAACGCAGCCGCGGTAAGTCTTGGAACAGACAGGGCCCCTGCTGTAGCAGATCCTGTCTGAGCGGTAGAGGCCATGGGTCCTCTGATATTATTTCTTGAAGTTCTGGGTACCAAGCTCTTCTTGGCCCATCCGGAACCACGAGTATCGTTCTTACTCCTCGTTTTCTTATTATTCTCAGTACCTTTGGTATGAGAGGCAGAGGAGGGAATACATAAACCGACTGGTACACCCACGGTGTCACTAGAGCGTCCACAGCTATTGCCTGAGGGTCCCTTAACCTGGCGCAATATCTAGTTTTTTGTTTAGGCGGGACGCCATCATGTCCACCTGTGGCCTTTCCCAACGGTTTACCAACAGTTGTAAGACTTCTGGATGAAGTCCCCACTCTCCCGGGTGTCGGTCGTGTCTGCTGAGGAAGTCTGCTTCCCAGTTGTCCACTCCCGGAATGAACACTGCTGACAGTGCTAAGACGTGATTTTCCGCCCATCGGAGAATCCTTGTGGCTTCTGCCATCGCCATCCTGCTTCCTGTGCCGCCCTGTCGGTTTACATGGGCGACTGCCGTGATGTTGTCTGATTGGATCAGTACCGGCTGGTTTTGAAGCAGAGGCCTTGCCAGACTTAGGGCATTGTAAATGGCCCTCAGTTCCAGAATATTTATGTGTAGGGACGACTCCTGACTTGACCAAAGTCCTCTGAAATTTCTTCCCTGTGTGACTGCCCCCCAGCCTCGAAGGCTGGCATCCGTGGTTACCAGGACCCAGTCCTGTATGCCGAATCTGCGGCCCTCTTGAAGATGAGCACTCTGCAGCCACCACAGTAGAGATACCCTGGTCCTTGGAGACAGGGTTATCAGCCGATGCATCTGAAGATGCGATTCCGACCACTTGTCCAAGAGATCCCACTGAAAAGTTCTTGCATGGAACCTGCCGAATGGAATTTTGCTTCGTAGGAGGTCTCTGACTAGAGATGACAGCTCCTTGGCTTTCTCCTGTGGGAGAAACACTTTTTTCTGTTCTGTGTCCAGAACCATCCCCAGGAACAGCAGGCGTGTGGTAGGAACCAGCTGTGACTTTGGAATGTATAGAATCCATCCGTGCTGTTGTAGCACTTCCCGAGATAGTGCTACTCCGACCAACAACTGCTCCATGGACCTCGCCTTTATAAGGAGATCGTCCAAGTACGGGATAATTAAAAACTCCCTTTTTCCGAAGGAGTATCATCATTTCTGCCATTACCTTGGTAAAGACCCTCGGTGCCGTGGACAGTCCAAACGGCAGTGTTTGGAATTGGTAATGGCAATCCTGTACCACAAATCTGAGGTACTCCTGGTGAGGATGGTAAATGGGGACATGTAGGTAAGCATCCTTGATGTCCAGGGATACCATGTAATCCCCCTCCTCCAGGCTTGCAATAACCGCCCTGAGCGATTCCATCTTGAACTTGAATTTTTTTATGTATGTGTTCAAGTACTTCAAATTTGAAATGGGTCTCACCGAACCGTCCGGTTTCGGTACCACAAACAGTGTGGAATAGTAACCCCGTCCTTGTTGAAGTAGGGGCACCTTGACTATCACCTGCTTGTGAATTGCCTCTAGCACAGCCTCCCTGCCTGAGGGAGTTGTCGGCAAGGCAGATTTGAGGAAACGGCGGGGGGGAGACGCCTCGAATTCCAGCCTGTACCCCTGAGATACTACTTGAAGGATCCAGGGATCCACCTGTGAGCGAGCCCACTGATCGCTGAAATTTTTGAGGCGGCCCCCCACCGTACCTGGCTACGCCTGTGGAGCCCCCGCGTCATGCGGTGGACTCAGAGGAAGCGGGGGAAGAATTTTGATTCTGGGAACTGGCTGACTGGTGCAGCTTTTTCCCTCTTCCCTCGTCTCTGTGCAGAAAGGAAGCGCCTTTGACCCGCTTGCTTTTCTGAAGCCGAAAGGACTGTACCTGATAATACAGTGCTTTCTTAGGCTGTGAGGAAACCTGAGGTAAAAAATTTTCTTCCCAGCTGTTGCTGTGGATACGAGGTCCCAGAGACCATCCCCAAACAATTCCTCACCCTTATAAGGCTCTATGTGCCTTTTTTTTAAGTCAGCATCACCTGTCCAGTGTCGGGTCTCTAATACCCTCCTGACAGAATGGACATTGCATTAATTCTGGATGCCAGACGGCAAAATATCCCTCTGTGCATCCCTCATATATAAGACGACGTCTTATGTTCGCAAAATAGTATCCCTGTTTGACAGGGTTACAGACCACGCTGCAGCAGCACTATCTGCAGGTCTCAGTCTAGTACCTGAGTGTGTAAATACAGACTTCAGGATAGCCTCCTGCTTTTTATCAGCAGGTACCTTCAAAGTGGCCGTATCCTAAGACGGCAGTGCCACCTTTTTTGACAAACGTGTGAGCGCCTTATCCACCCTAGGGGATATCTCCCAGCGTAACTTATCCTCTGGCGGGAAAAGGTACGCCATCAGTAACTTTTTAGAAATTACCAGTTTCTTATCGGGGGAACCCACGCTTTTTCACACTTCATTCACTCATTTAATGGGGGAACAAAACACTGCCTGCTTTTTCTCCCCAAACATAAAACCCTTTTTTAGTGGTACTTGGGTTAATGTCAGAAATGTGTAACACATTTTTTATTGCCGGGATCATGTAACGGATGTTCCTAGTGGATTGTGTATATGTCTCAACCTCGTCGACACTGGAGTCAGACTCCGTGTCGACATCTGTGTCTGCCATCTGAGGGAGCGGGCGTTTTTGAGCCCCTGGTGGCCTTTGAGACGCCTGGGCAGGCGCGGGCTGAGAAGCCGGCTGTCCCATAGCTGTTACGTCATCCAGCCTTTTATGTAAGGAGGTGACACTGTCGGTTAATACCTTCCACCTATCCATCCACTCTGGTGTCGGCCCACAGGGGGCGACATCCCATTTATCGGCATCTGCTCCACCTCCACATAAGCCTCCTCATCAAACATGTCGACACAGCCGTACCGACACACCGCACACACACAGGGAATGCTCTGACTGAGGACAGGACCCCACACAGCCCTTTGTGGAGACAGAGAGAGAGTATGCCAGCACACACCAGAGCGCTATATAATGTAGGGATAAACACTATCACTGAGTGAATTTTCCCCAATAGCTGCTTGTATAAACAATATTGCGCCTAAATTTAGTGCCCCCCCCTCTCTTTTTAACCCTTTGAGCCTAAAAACTACAGGGGAGAGCCTGGGGAGCTGTCTTCCAGCTACACTGTGAAGAGAAAATGGCGCCAGTGTGCCGAGGGAGATAGCTCCGCCCCTTTTTCGCGGACTTTTCTCCCGCTTTTTTATGGATTCTGGCAGGGGTAATTATCACATATATAGCCTCTGGGGCTATATATTGTGATTATTTTGCCAGCCAAGGTGTTTTTATCGCTGCTCAGGGCGCCCCCCCCCAGCGCCCTGCACCCTCAGTGACCGGAGTGTGAAGTGTGTATGAGGAGCAATGGCGCACAGCTGCAGTGCTGTGCGCTACCTTGGTGAAGACTGAAGTCTTCTGCCGCAGATTTTCCGGACCATCTTCATGCTTCTGGCTCTGTAAGGGGGACGGCGGCGCGGCTCCGGGAACGAACACCAAGGACGGGTCCTGCGGTCGATCCCTCTGGAGCTAATGGTGTCCAGTAGCCTAAGAAGCCCAAGCTAGCTGCAAGCAGGTAGGTTCGCTTCTTCTCCCCTTAGTCCCTCGTTGCAGTGAGCCTGTTGCCAGCAGGTCTCACTGTAAAATAAAAAACCTAACATATACTTTCTTTCTAGGAGCTCAGGAGAGCCCCTAGTGTGCATCCAGCTCGGCCGGGCACAGAAATCTAACTGAGTCTGGAGGAGGGGCATAGAGGGAGGAGCCAGTGCACACCAGATAGTACCTAATCTTTCTTTTAGAGTGCCCAGTCTCCTGCGGAGCCCGTCTATTCCCCATGGTCCTTACGGAGTTCCCAGCATCCACTAGGACGTCAGAGAAAAGTATATTAATCTGTGTCACAGTCACATTGTACCCTGTACTGTTTGCATTAAGTATTCTTGCTGTTTACATTGCATTTATTGTACTGTATAAGTCCAGTTGTTTCCATTATCATAATGTATAACAAAAAGGGCTGCAAACAGGCTGAAGCCCCTTTATTAATGTCATGCAGAGTGTGCTCTGCCGGTTTGGCTTAGGGGGCCATGCTACATGACGGTCTCTGTACTTTTTGTTATATGTCTACCAGTCAGTCCGCTGCTCCTGCCCCTGTTCAGGATCCCACATAGGCAGCATTTTCATCATTACAGGGTATACTGGTAGAATCCCTTGCGCCCCCTATGGGTCTGCCTGTGGAACTACCTCCTCAAATTGTCCCTATGGTGAAACCGCCGTGGGCGGAAAGAGTGTCTAATCAATTGCAGCAGCTTTATCAGTCGCTGCCTAGCAAAATGCTCCCACCGGAAACACACATGTCTCTAATCCCTCCAAGCAAGCTACTTCTTCCTCACAATCCTATCTAGGGGGAGCATACTACTCTCTCTGACACAGACTCCCATGTCCATAGGTGTCCCTGCACTGGTGAATGCTATATATCCTCCAACTCTCTGAGGAGGAGGATTCTACTTCAGTAGCTAAAATTACTGACAAGTTTAAAAAGCAGAAGGTAGTTAAAACTGAATTACCATTCTGATCATTTGTTGGACATCAGGTGGGAACCCTGGACTACCGCAGACAAAAAGTTCCCTGTCTCCAAAAGGGCTTTAGCTCATTATCCTCTCCTTGCAAAGCTGTGTGACAAATATCATAATCCGCTGCCGGTGGATTCTCATGTCGCCCGCCACGCGGTGTCATTCACTCTGCCAGTTACTACAGTCACCTCTCTGAAGAAACCGACTAATAAATGTATTGAAGGGTGCCTGAAATCTATATACTCCCTGACAGGAGCTGTTCAAATACCCACTATAGCTGCTTCTTTGGCTGCAGAGGCCATAGAAGCTTGGGTTCAGGAACTGGAGGATGAGCTACCCGAGCATATCTCTGAGAAAGGCAGAACATACCTGTCTCACCTTAAGACGGCTTCTAATTACATACAAGAAGCGTCATCTGAGGCTGTAGTGTTGTCTGCCAAGACGTCTGCTACATCCATTCTGGCGCACCACATTCTGTTATTCTCCCCGATACTAATCCTTCTCAGAAGGCCAAGAATACCACTTTTTTTGTTCCTTTCGGTCTCAGGGAAAAATGAGAGGTCAGTCATACACTAGACAGTCTTGCAATCCCAAACCCTCCAAGACCAAGGCTAAACAGCACTGGGCAGCCCGTCAGCCTGCCTCTAAGCCTGACAAGCCTGCAGCCTAACAGGACAGGCCTCCCCCTGGGGGACCCCAGGGTGGGAGGCTGACTTCTGCACTTCACCCAGGTCTGGCACACGACCACATGGATGAACATGGAAGGCCAATTATCACTACCTGTTCATGGGTTGCTGTGGTTTCTTCACATATGTCCATGTTTATTGTGCAGAAGCTGTTTTGCTCTGCCACTGCTGTTCATAGAAACTATTCCCTTGCCATTTTTTCTTTCTGCAACAATGGTGTATATTCAATAAATGTCGGAAGCTGCCGTCTTGTCGGAAAGACGGCAGTTTCCGACAGTTTTAGGTCAGAAGGGGTTATGACCTACTCATTACAGCCCCATTTATTACGACATGTCAGGATACCCGACTTGTCGGAATTCTGTCGGAATGCACGTTGATCGGCGTACATTGTCAGAAGCGGGGACAAAACCATCAGGTTTTAGCCTCGTTTCTGACAATCTCAATCCGACTTTAATAAAAGTCGGATTGAGATGTGTAAACTGAGAGCAGGAGACAGTGGAACAGCGGGGAGAGCAGGAATCCAGCGGCAGCGTCCACCTGGCTCCAGCAAGCGAGATCTCGCTTGCCGGAGCCGGGTTGATGCTGCCGTGAGCCTCCTGTTGTTACGGTGCGGCAGCCGCTGCTCTCCCCCCCGGCGCCGCAGACATCCATCTCTTCCGCTGACAGCTCCCTTCCCCCGGCACCGCTGACAGCTCTCCCCGCTGCTGACAGCAGCAGCAGGACAAGACACCGGTAGCGGCCAAATCCGACAATCAGATTTGTCCGCTCTTTTGAATAGGGGTTGTCGGGTCCATTCCGACAACTGCATGTTGGAATGGACCTGACCAAATATGACTCCCATTTGTAATGATGCAACTGTCTTCTTTGAATGTTACAACATTGATACAGAAACATGGCAAGTTGCTCAAATCAATGTATTGGTCAATTACAGGTGAATTGCAAGGGAGGGGCTAATCTATACAAGAAAAATAACAGAATTCCCCAACACACTATGGTGGTATTTCTGACCCGATCGCACGCTGCTCTTTTTTGCAGCCGTGCGATTGGGTCGGAACTGTGCGTGCGCTACGGCCGCAACGTGCAGGCACATTGTTGCCCAGCAACGGCCGTCGCCGGGCAGCGACACTTCCTACGAATAAAGTGGTCGCAATGGCGACCGCAAGAAGACTGACAGCAGGAGGGCGGATCTGGGCGTCAACTGACCATTTTCAGGGAGTGGCGAGTCTAACACAGGCGTGTCGAGGCGTTTGGAGGGCGGATGTCTGACGTCATTTCTGGGACCTGACACGCTGAAGTGAACGCAACAGGTAAGTAAGTCTGACCCTACTACTATCCTGCACAAAACTTTTTTGCACAACACGGCTGCACAAGCGATCACAGCTTTGCTGTGCAAAAATCCACTCTCCCATAGGCGGCGTCTACCTGATCGCACAGGCTGCAAAAAGTTGCTGCGTGCGGTCAGGTCAGAATGAGGGCCTGTAATGGACCAGTAAATGAGATTTAAATCCTATATGATAGTAGAAATGCAGAAATCTCAGTTACATATATTTGTGAAGATATGATTAAACTTTCGGCCACTTCATGGCATCTCTGATATGGTGGTCTTAACACGATAATAGCACCCACTTTGGGTCAGAAAAATGTGTATTACTACATGATAACACATTTATATTATTCTAAATTGAGAGTTAACTCACCTGGAGGCACCCCAACATCCTCCTAATGGCACTACAAGGACCATCATGCCCTCAAACTACTGTTCACATACATGCCTCTCAGAACAGTGATACACAAACATAGCAATTTGCTCAGATCAATTTAATTGGTCCGTTACAGGTGCTTGCAAGGGAGGGGCTAATCTGTACAAGAAAAAAGCAACACTAGATATCTCACAGCACCCTAAAATGGATTATTAATGTTACAACTGCCTGCTGAAACTGTGTTTTCTGGCGATAATTTTTTTTACAGGCAACCAAATTGGATAGCCTGTCAAAAAAAAAAATATGAGTGAAACATCGTGAAAAATTTAGAAAAATCGTCAAAAACTGACATTTTTCACACCCGATGTTTCTTCACCTGTAATTGGATAACCCCTTCGGGGAATATTCACTAAAGTTTGAATTGATGAAAATCTAATTCAATATTGTGTTTCAGGGACTAAAACACATATGTACTGTGCTAACAGTTGATTTTTGCTATATATTGTTAAATGTTAGTACATGTGTGTTTAAGCTAGTGATGAGCGGGTTCGGTTTCTCAGAATCCGAACCCCCCCGAACTTAACCCATTTTACACGGTTCCGAGGCAGACTCGGATCCTCCCACCTTGCTCGGTTTACCCAAGCGCGCCCGAACGTCATCATCCCGCTGTCGGATTCTCACGAGATTCGTATTCTATATAAGGAGCCGCGCGTCGCCGCCATTTTCACTCGTGCATTGGAGATGATAGGGAGAGGACGTGCAGCGTTCTCTCAGTTTCTGTGTTCAGTGTGCTGCAAATATCTGTGCTCAGTGTGCTTGCAAATATCTGTGCTCAATGTGCTGAAAATATCTACGTTCTCTGCCTGAAAAACGCTCCATATCAGTGCTGCATTGTAGTATATAGTAGGAGGACAGTGCAGAATTTTGCTGACCAGTGACCACCAGTATTATATAGCAGTACGGTACAGTAGTCCACTGCTCTACCTACCTCTGTGTCGTCAAGTATACTATCCATCCATACCTGTGGTGCATTTTAGTTGTGCGCAGTATTATATAGTAGGAGGACAGTGCAGAATTTTGCTGACCACCAGTATATAATATATAGCAGTACGGTACAGTAGGCCACTGCTCTACCTACCTCTGTGTCGTCAAGTATACTATCCATCCATACCTGTGGTGCATTTTAGTTGGGCGCAGTATATATAGTAAGAGGACAGTGCAGAATTTTCCTGACCACCAGTATATAATATATAGCAGTATGGTACAGTAGGCCACTGCTCTACCTACCTCTGTGTCGTCAAGTCCATCCATACCTGTGGTGCATTTTAGTTGTGCGCAGTATATATATATATATATATATATAGTAGGAGGAGAGTGCAGAATTTTCCTGACCACCAGTATATAATAAGGCCATTGCTATTGATATATTACTGGCATATAATTCCACACATTAAAAGATGGAGAACAAAAATGTGGAGGGTAAAATAGGGAAAGATCAAGATCCACTTCCACCTCTTGCTGAAGCTGCTGCCACTAGTCATGGCTGAGACGATGAAATGCCATCAACGTCGTCTGCCAAGGCCGATGCCCAATGTCATAGTAGAGAGCATGTAAAATCCAAAAAACAAAAGTTCAGTAAAATGACCCAAAAATCAAAATTAAAAGCGTCTGATGAGCAGCGTAAACTTGCCAATATGCCATTTACGACACGGAGTGGCAAGGAATGGCTGAGGCCCTGTCGTATGTTCATGGCTAGTGGTTCAGCTTCACATGAGGATGGAAGCACTCATCCTCTCGCTAGAAAAATGAAAAGACTTAAGCTGACAAAAGCACAGCAAAGAACTGTGCATTCTTCTAAATCACAAATCCCCAAGGAGAGCCCAATTGTGTCGGTTGCGATGCCTGACCTTCCCAACACTGGACGGGAAGAGGTGGCGCCTTCCACCATTTGCACGCCCCCTGCAAGTGCTGGAAGGAGCACCCGCAGTCCATTTCCTGATAGTCAAATTGAAGATGTCACTGTTGAAGTACACCAGGATGAGGATATGGGTGTTGCTAGCGCTGAGGAGGAAATTGACAAGGAGGATTCTGATGGTGAGGTGGTTTGTTCAAGTCAGGCACCCGGGGAGACACCTGTTGTCCGTGGGACGAATATGGCCATTGACATGCCTGGTCAAATTACAAAAAAAATCACCTCGTCGGTGTGGAATTATTTTAACAGAAATGCGGACAACATTTGTCAAGCCGTGTGTTGCCTTTGTCAAGCTGTAATAAGTAGGGGTAAGGACGTTAACCACCTAGGAACATCCTCCCTTATACGTCACCTGGAGCGCATTCATCACAAGTCATTGACAAGTTCAAAAACTTTGGGTGACAGCGGAAGCAGTCCACTGACAACTAAGGGGGTCATTCCGAGTTGTTCGCTCGTTATTTTTTTGTCGCAACGGAGCGAATAGTCGCTAATGCGCATGCGCAATGTCCACAGTGCGACTGCGCCAAGTAAATTTGCTATGCAGTTAGGAATTTTGTTCACGGCATTACGAGGTTTTTTCTTCGTTCTGATGATCGTAATGTGATTGACAGGAAGTGGGTGTTTCTGGGCGGAAACAGGCCGTTTTATGGGAGTGTGTGAAAAAACGCTACAGTTTCTGGGAAAAACGCGGGAGTGGCTGGAGAAACGGAGGAGTGTCTGGGCGAACGCTGGGTGTGTTTGTGACGTCAAACCAGGAACGACAAGCACTGAACTGATCGCAGATGCCGAGTAAGTCTGGAGCTACTCAGAAACTGCTAAGAAGTGTCTATTCGCAATTCTGCTAATCTTTCGTTCGCAATTTTAATATGCTAAGATTCACTCCCAGTAGGCGGTGGCTTAGCGTGTGCAAAGCTGCTAAAAGCAGCTTGCGAGCGAACAACTCGGAATGACCCCCTAAATCCCTTCCTCTTGTAACCAAGCTCCTGCAAACCACACCACCAACTCCCTCAGTGTCAATTTCCTCCTTACACAGGAAAGCCAATTGTCCTGCAGGCCATGTCACTGACAAGTCTGACGAGTCCTCTCCTGCCTGGGATTCCTCCGATGCATCCTTGAGTGTAACGCCTACTGCTGCTGGCGCTGCTGTTGTTGCTGCTGGGAGTCGATTGTCATCCCAGAGGGGAAGTCAGAAGACCACTTGTACTACTTCCAGTAAGCAATTGACTGTCCAACAGTCCTTTGCGAGGAAGATGAAATATTGCAGCAGTCATCCTGCTGCAAAGCAGATAACTCAGGCCTTGGCAGCCTGGGTGGTGTTAAACGTGTGTCCGGTATCCACCGTTAATTCACAGGGAATTAGAGAATTTATTGAGTTAGTGTGTCCCCGGTACCAAATACCATCTAGGTTCCACTTCTCTAGGCAGGCGATACCGAGAATGTACACAGATCTCAGAAAAAGAGTCACCAGTGTCCTAAAAAATGCAGTTGTACCCAATGTCCACTTAACCACGGACGACATGTGAACAAGTGGAGCAAGGCAGACTCAGGACTATATGACTGTGACAGCCCACTGGGTAGATGTATTGCCTCCCGCAGCAACAGCAGCGGCGGCACCAGTAGCAGCATATCGCAAACGCCAACTTGTTCCTAGGCAGGCTACGCTTTGTATCACCACTTTCCAAGGGAGGCACACAGCTGACAACCTCTTACGGAAACGAAGGAACACCATCGCAGATTGGCTTACCCCAATTGGACTCTCCCTGGGATTTGTGACATCGGACAACGCCACCAATATTGTGCGTGCATTACATGTGGGCAAATTCCAGCACGTCCCATGTTTTGCACATACCTTGAATTTGGTGGTGCAAAATTATTTAAAAAACGACAGGGGCGTGCAAGAGATGCTGTCGGTGGCCCAAAAAATTGCGGGCCACTTTCGGCATTCAGCCACCGCGTGCCGAAGACTGGCGCACCAGCAAACACTCCTGAACCTGCCCCGCCATCATCTGAAGCAAGAGGTGGTAACGAGGTGGAATTCAACCCTCTATATGTTTCAGAGGATGGAGGAGCAGCAAAAGGCCATTCAAGCCTATACCGCTACCTACGATATAGGCAAAGGAGGGGGAATGCACCTGACTCAAGTGCAGTGGAGAATGATTTCAACGTTGTGCAAGGTTCTGCAACCCTTTGAACTTGCCACACGGGAAGTCAGTTCAGACACTGCCAGCCTGAGTCAGGTCATTCCCCTCATCAGGCTTTTGCAGAAGAAGCTGGAGAGATTGAAGGAGGAGCTAAAACAGAGCGATTCCGCTAGGCATGTGGGACTTGTGGATGGAGCACTTAATTCGCTTAACCAGGATTCACGTGTGGTCAATCTGTTGAAATCAGAGCACTACATTTTGGCCACCGTGCTCGATCCTAGATTTAAAACCTACGTTGTATCTCTCTTTCCGGCAGACACAAGTCTGCAGAGGTTCAAAGACCTGCTGGTGAGATACTTGTCAAGTCAAGCGGAACGTGACCCGTCAACAGCTCCTCCTTCACATTCTCCCACAACTGGGGCTGCGAGGAAAAGGCTAAGAATTCCGAGCCCACCCGCTGGTGGTGATGCAGGGCAGTCTGGAGCTAGTGCTGACATCTGTTCCGGACTGAAGGAACTGCCAACGATTACTGACATGTCGTCTACTGTCACTGCATATGATCCTGTCACCATTGAAAGAATGGTGGAGGATTATATGAGTGACCGCATCCAAGTAGGTGTGTCAGACAGTCCGTTCATATACTGGCAGGAAAAAGAGGCAATTTGGAGGCCCTTGCAGAAACTGGCTTTATTTTACCTAAGTTGCCCCCCCTCCAGTGTGTACTCCGAAAGAGTGTTTAGTGCACCCGCTTACCTTGTCAGCAATCGGCGTACGAGGTTACTTCCAGAAAATGTGGAAAATATGATGTTCATCAAAATTGTCACTGACCTAGGTTGGGGGTGTTGTGAACTCGGGGGTTCTTCCGATGGTAGGGAAGAGGAACCACAGTTGGGTCGGAACAGGGATGGCCTGATATAGGTCTTCCTCATACAGGACTCTGACAGTAAGGCTTGATGAAAATATTGAAGAACTTTATTGCAGGAAAGGAGCAACACAATGTCACATAGCAGAGAAGGAACGTATGGGGAAATGTCCAGGCCTATAGAAGAACTTGTAAGCAATGTAAAAGATACTAGTAAATAAAGTACTTGTGAGTGATGGTAAAAAATACTGGTGACTGAAGAACTTGTGAGTGATGTTTTTAAAGACACAAATATAAGGAAATATCTTAGTGCGCAAAGTGATAGCTGCTGGACGTTTCTCCCTTCACCGAAGGTTCCCAATCCCTTCACCAAAAGTACAACAATAGTGAAAAAAGACGGAAGGGGGACTTATCCTGCGCTTCTTGGGAGAGTCACAATTCAAAATGATTCAAGCGTTGTTAGCAATCTCCCATATGTGGAAAGACAAAATAATTGTATATGTGAAGTACAATTTTAATAAAATGAAACCATGATTTAACAGTGGTTAAAAAAGGGTGTAGCAAATGTATAGCAGCATGAATAGGATAATAGCAGCATATACAGATTAAAGCAGCATGTATTGGGACTGCAGTGGGGGGTAATGAAAAATTACCAGATGTATAGAACTGTGTGACCAGTTCAAAGCCAGCTTGCGGGAGTTTTGAATCTCAGGGGACCCGGGAACCCCTTGTGCCACGCTGTACTGGGTCGGTAAAGATGCCACTGCTCCCCCTCTATCAGTCCTCTGTCCACCAACGCGTTTCTACCTCTTACAGAGGTCTTTATCAAGGTGCAAACGATTCGGGTCCCCTGAGATTCAAAACTCCCGCAAGCTGGCTTTGAACTGGTCACACAGTTCTATACATCTGGTAATTTTTCATTACCCCCCACTGCAGTCCCAATACATGCTGCTTTAATCTGTATATGCTGCTATTATCCTATTCATGCTGCTATACATTTGCTACACCCTTTTTTAACCACTGTTAAATCATGGTTTCATTTTATTAAAATTGTACTTCACATATACAATTATTTTGTCTTTCCACATATGGGAGATTGCTAACAACGCTTGAATCATTTTGAATTGTGACTCTCCCAAGAAGCGCAGGATAAGTCCCCCTTCGATGTTTTTAAAGACACTGATGATTTGAAGAACTTGTGAACGGTGTTTAAAGACACTGATGATTTGTAGAACTTGAGAGCGGTGATTAAAGACACTGATGATTTGTAAAACTTGTGAGCGGTGGTTAAAGACACTGATGATTTGTAGAACTTGAGAGCGGTGATTAAAGACACTGATGATTTGTAGAACTTGAGAGCGGTGGTTAAAGACACTGACGATTTGTATAACTTGGGAGCGGTGGTTAAAGACACTGACGATTTGTATAACTTGGGAGCGGTGTTTAAAGACACTGGTAACTTGCAAAACTTGAGAGCGGTGACTAAAGACACTGATGATTTGTAAAACTTGTGAGCGGTGGTTAAAGACACTGATGATTTGTAGAACTTGAGAGCGGTGGTTAAAGACACTGATGATTTGTAGAACTTGAGAACGGTGATTAAAGACACTGATGATTTGTAGAACTTGAGAGCGGTGGTTAAAGACACTGACGATTTGTATAACTTGGGAGCGGTGTTTAAAGACACTGATGACTTGTAGAACTTGAGAGCGGCGTTTAGCCCGCAGCCCACGCTGACTCCGAGAAGCACTGGTGACTGGACCACAGAGGAACACACCAGCCGCTGGGAACGCTGGAAACTGTGCAGCAACTGGCACCTGGAAATGCCGGAGACACTGGGGTACTACTGCAGAGCGATTCGCAGGGAACAAGAGCACTGGCATCCACTTCAGGGGAAAAGACGATACTCAGGCGCCGAGGCTCTGCCCGGCGTCTGACTTTGAATCGCCTGCCTACGCTGGATTGGCGGAACAGTCTGATGACGTCACCTGCTCCCCGCCCACGTGATGCCGGGTGTCATGGCGGCGCCCCTGCCCCGGGCAACCGCCGGGAGCCGCGCCAGCCAGACACCGGAGCCTGTGGACCACCGAAGGCGGAGGCCGCAACACCGACCAGCAGGCACGCAGGGGTAAGCGCGGTGAACGCCGCCCCTGGCGTGTGACAGTACCCCCTCCTGCAGGAGTGGCCCCCGGACACTTTCCAGGTTTTGTTGGATGTCTGGAATGGAAAATCCGCACCAGTCGGGGAGCCATAACTTCAGTAGCCTTGACCCAGCTCCTCTCCTCGGGGCCAAAACCTTTCCACTCCACCAAATACTGTAGATTCTTGTGAAGATAACGAGAGTCAAGAATAGCTTTGATTTCAAAGTCCGTTCCAGCTTCAGTCTCTGCAGAGGTTGGCCTCGGGGACTTTGAATGGAAGCGGTTTAAAATAAGGGGGTGAAGGAGAGAGACATGGAAGGAATTTGGTATCCGGAGGTGGGAAGGCAATCCCAATTTGCAGACAACCGGGTTCAGGACTTGTAACACGGGGTAAGGACCAATAAACCTCGGAGCGAACTTCATAGTGGGCACCCTTAACCGAAGATTGCGGGTAGAGAGCCATACCCTGTCACCAACCTTGTATTGGGGAGCTGCTCGTCGCTTCCTATCCGCAGAGAACTTATAGCGGCCGGAGACTCTCTTGAGGTTAGCATGAACTCGACTCCAAATTTGACTGAAGTGCCGGAGAGTAGAGGCTGCAGCAGGAACATCCTCCGGAGGACAAATGGGTAATTCTGGAACTTGAAGATGGAATCCATAATTAATGAAAAATGGGGACTCACCAGTCGTAGAGTGGTACAGATGATTATGGGCAAACTCAGCCCATGGCAACAGTTCCACCCAATCATCTTGCGAGGGAGAGAGATAAACACGGAGAAAAGTCTCTAAATCTTGATTGATGCATTCAGTTTGCCCATTGGTTTGTGGATGGTAAGCGGATGAAAACTTGAGTTTTATTTGTAAGGCCATACAGAGAGCTCTCCAGAATCTTGCAGTGAATTGTACCCCCCGATCAGAGACGATTTCCTGAGGTAACCCGTGCAGGCGGAAATGTTCTCGGATAAATAACAAGGCCAACTTGGGAGCTGATGGTAACCTGGTCAAAGGTACAAAATGCGCCATCTTAGAGAAACGGTCAATAATTACCCAGACAGTATTGTGACCCTTGGAGAGGGGCAATTCGGGGACAAAGTCCATAGAGATATGGGTCCAAGGCCTCTTAGGAATGGACAGTGGATGCAACAACCCCGCAGGAGGCAGCTGAAGAATTTTGTGCTGAGCACACTGCGGACATGAGTTGACATAATCTTGAATATCCTTCTTCATAGTGTCCCACCAGTAAGATCTTCGTAGAAACTCCCACATCTTTTGAACTCCAGGATGACCGGAAAACTTGGAAATATAAGCCCACTGCAACAACCTTGGTCGAAATTTAGCTGGCACAGACATTCTCCCAGGAGGAGGACCCAGAGCGGTGGGAGCCGCTGACATAGAAACTGGACTGAGAATCAAAGCCTTCTCAACGGAATTCTCCTCATCCGAAGCTGTTAAGGAACGGGATAAAGCATCAGCCTTGGTGTTAAAAGTCCCAGCCCGATACTTTATAACAAACAAGAACCGAGTAAAGAAGAGCGCCCATCTAGCTTGACGGGGATTCAAGCACTGGGCCGTCTAGAGGTACAGCAAATTCTTGTGATCAGTGAAAATTGTAATTAGGTGTTTAGCACCTTCCAAAAGATATCTCCATTCCTCCAAGGCAGATTTTGTTGCCAAAAGCTTTTTGTCTCCAATGGTGTAATTCCGTTCAGCAGGAGAGAACTTGCGAGAATGGAAACCACATGGATGTAACTTCCCGTCTGGAGCGTACTGCGAAAGCACGGCACCTATGCCTACCGTGGAAGCATCAACCTCCAAAAAGAATGGTTTAGAAAAATTTGGTTGTTGAAGTACTGGAGCGGACATAAAGGCTGCCTTCAACTGAGCGAACGCTGCTACAGCTTCAGAGGACCAATGACTTGGGTCAGAACCCTTCTTGGTTAGGGCAGTGATAGGTGCCACAATGGTAGAGAATCCCTTTATGAACTTCCGGTAGTAATTTGCAAAACCCAGAAATTGTTGTACTGCTTTCAAGGAAAGACGCTGAGTCCAGTCCCGAATGGCAGTGAGTTTCTCTGGATCCATACGAAGCTCTGTGCCCGAAATGACGTAACCAAGAAATGAAATAGAAGGGACCTCAAAGGTACATTTGGAAATCTTGCCATAAAGATGATTCTCTCGCAATCGAAGAAGTACCTCTTTGACCTGTATTCTGTGCTCTGTGAGATTCTTAGAAAATATCAGAATGTCATCCAAATATACCACTACACTTAGGTATAGCATATCCCGAAAGACTTCATTAATGAAGCCCTGAAAGACGGCTGGGGCGTTGCTGAGGCCAAACGGCATTACCAGATACTCGTAATAACCGTCCCTGGTATTGAAGGCCCTCTTCCATTCGTCCCCCTGTCGGATACGTATCAAATTATAAGCTCCCCTTAAATCGAGCTTGGTGAAAACTCGGGCTCCGCGAACTCTATCAAAAAGCTCCGTGATGAGCGGCAAAGGATACTTATTGTTAATGGTGACATCATTTAGACCACAATAGTCAATACATGGTCTCAGCCCTCCATCCTTCTTCTTCACAAAAAAGAAACCCGCCCCCGCCGGGGAGGTAGAGGGGCGGATTAATCCTTTCTGCAGATTAGACTTGATATAGTCCGACATAGCTTGGGTCTCAGGTAATGATAAGGGATAAGTGCGACCCCGAGGTGGCATTTTCCCCGGAATGAGCTCAATGGGGCAGTCCCAGGGTCTATGCGGTGGTAACTGATCGGCCGCCTGTTCCGAGAACATGTCTGAAAACTCCCGATAGGCCTCCGGAATGAGCCCTTCATCTGACTAGGAAGATACACGGGGTAGACAGGAGTGAGACAATTTGAATGACAAAATGGACTCCAAGATGTTATTTGTGTCGAACTCCAGTCGACGTGAGGGTTGTGAAGTTTAAGCCAAGGAAGGCCAAGAACCAGATCGTGGGGCATCTCCCGAATCACTAGGAACTCCAAGTGTTCTTGATGCAGAGCTCCCACTTGCAGCTTGATTGGTACTGTACAACTTGAAATCAGACCGTTAGAAATTTGGGTACCATTGATAGCAGTCAACGTAATAGGTCGTTCGACCGACCGTAACTGAAAACCCAGATTCTGGGCACAGGAAAGGGAAATAAAATTCCCTGCAGCCCCTGAGTCCAGCAGAGCCTTAACGGGTTTGGCTTTTGACTCAGAAAACAGAGACACGGAGAGTAAACAGTCCACTGTCGGAGAAGGTTTAGAAGAAACCCCTAGCTCGACTCCACCGGAACAAGCTAGGACTGCCCGTTTCCCGGGCGAGACTTGCAAAACTTGAGAAAGTGATCCGCGGCTCCACAGTAGAGGCAGAGTCTACCCTCACGACGACGCTGACGTTCTTCTGGGGACAGCTGAGATCGATTAATCTGCATGGGTTCGTCAGGACTCGGAATAACCGTTTGTTTAGACGGAAGAGATCGGACCCTTGATCGATCTGACCGACTACGTTCGCCACCTCGTTCCTGCATGCGAAGATCCACCTTTACACAGAGCGAGATCAACTGTTCTAAGGAATCTGGCAAATCTCTAGTTATCAACTCGTCCTTTAGACGATCGGTGAGCCCGTTCCAAAAGGCAGCCTGGAGGGCATCATTATTCCAGTGCAGTTCTGAGGCTATGGTCCGAAAATTAATCACATACTGTCCCACTGAACGAGAGCCTTGTCGGACACGGAGCAAGTCTGCAGAGGCAGCGGTCGTCCTGCCTGGCTCATCAAAGATCCTCCGGAATGACGTAATGAAATTGGTGTAACTAGAAACCTATGGATCAGATTGCTCCCATAATGGAGACACCCAATCCAACGCTGAACCCTCGAGCAAAGAAATAATGTATGCCACCTTGGACCGATCAGTAGGGAAGTTATGTGAAAGGAGTTCAAAATGTACCTCACACTGATTGAGAAAAGCACAGCAATTATTTGGATTCCCATTATAGCGAGAAGGAGTAGGGAGCTGAAGGCGTGACCTGGTTCCAGAGAAGGATGGAACATTACTAGAGACAACCACTGGAGCGGGTACTGGAACTGGGGCCGGCACTACTGAAGCCAGAGAAGTCTGAATTTGATCCAGCCAGCCAGATAATTCCTGGAGATAATGCATCACCTGGTCCTGTGCTGCTTCCTGACTTTGAACTCGGGAAACCAAATTCTGGATGGTACTTGCCTCTGGGCTCCGATCCCCCGGGTTCATGAGGCCTGAGTATACTGTCACTGACCTAGGTTGGGGGTGTTGTGAACTCGGGGGTTCTTCCGATGGTAGGGAAGAGGAACCACAGTTGGGTCGGAACAGGGATGGCCTGATATAGGTCTTCCTCATACAGGACTGACAGTAAGGCTTGATGAAAATATTGAAGAACTTTATTGCAGGAAAGGAGCAACACAATGTCACATAGCAGAGAAGGAACGTATGGGGAAATCTCCAGGCCTATAGAAGAACTTGTAAGCAATGTTAAAGATACTAGTAAATAAAGTACTTGTGAGTGATGGTAAAAGATACTTGTGACTGAAGAACTTGTGAGTGATGTTTTTAAAGACACTGATGATTTGAAGAACTTGTGAACGGTGATTAAAGACACTGATGATTTGTAAAACTTGTGAGCGGTGGTTAAAGAAACTGACGATTTGTATAACTTGGGAGCGGTGTTTAAAGACACTGATAACTTGTGGAACTTGAGAGCGGTGTTTAAAGACACTGGTAACTTGCAAAACTTGAGGGCGGTGTTTAAAGACACTGACAACTTGTGGAACTTGAGAGCGGTGTTTAAAGACACTGGTAACTTGCTGAACTTGAGAGCGGTGTTTAAAGACACTGATGACTTGTAGAACTTGAGAGTGGCGTTTAGCCCGCAGCCCACGCTGACTCCGAGAAGCACTGGTGACTGGACCGCAGAGGAACACACCAGCCGCTGGGAACGCTGGAAACTGTGCAGCAACTGGCACCTGGAAATGCCGGAGACACTGGGGTACAACTGCAGAGCGATTCGCCGGGAACAAGAGCACTGGCATCCACTTCAGGGGAAAAGACGTTACTCAGGCGCCGAGGCTCTGCCCGGCGTCTGACATTGAATCGCCCGCCTCCACTGGATTGGCGGAACAGTCTGATGACGTCACCTGCTCCCCGCCCACATGATGCCGGGTGTCATGGCGGCGCCCCTGCCCCATGGAACCGCCGGGAGCCGCGCCAGCCAGACGCCGGAGCCCGTGGACCACCGAAGGCGGAGTCCGCAACACCGACCAGCAGGCACGCAGGGGTAAGCGCGGTGAACGCCGCCTCTGGCGTGTGACAAAAATGAATTATAATCAATTCCTCCGTCGAGACATTCAACAGCAATTGCCTCCAGAAAGTACACAGGGACCTGAGATGGTGGATTCCAGTGGGGACGAATTAATAATCTGTGAGGAGGGGGATGTACACAGTGAAAGGGGTGAGAAATCAGAGGATTAGGAGGAGGTGGACATCCTGCCTCTGTAGAGCCAGTTTGTGCAAGGAGAGATTGATTGCTTCTATTTTGGTGGGGGCCCAAACCAACCAGTCATTTCAGTCACAGTCATGTGGCAGACCCTGTCGCTGAAATAATGGGTTTGTTAAAGTGTGCATGTCCTGTTTATACAACATAAGGGTGGGTGGGAGGGCCCAAGGACAATTCCATCTTGCACCTCTTTTTTCTTTAATTTATCTTTGCATCATGTGCTGTTTGGGGACTATTTTTTGAAGTGCCATCCTGTCTGACACTGCAGTGCCACTCCTAGATCGGCCAGGTGTTTGTGTCGGCCACTTGGGTCGCTTAGCTTAGCCATCCAGCGACCTTGGTGTACCTCTTTTTTTCTTTGCAAGATGTGCTGTTTGGGGGCTATTTTTTAAATCTGCCATCCTGTCTGACACTGCAGTGCCACTCCTAGATTGGCCAGGTGTTTGTGTCGGCCACTTGGGTCGCTTAGCTTAGTCATTCAGCGTCCTCGGTGCAAATTTTAGGACTAAAAATAATATTGTGAGGTGTTCAGAATAGACTGAAAATGAGTGGAAATTATGGTTATTGAAGTTAATAATACTATGGGATCAAAATGACCCCCAAATTGTATGATTTAAGCTGTTTTTAAGGGGTTTTTTTGTAAAAAACACCCAAATCCAAAACACACCCGAATCCGACAAAAAATTTTCAGGGAGGTTTTGCCAAAACGCGTCCGAATACAAAACACGGCCGCGGAACCGAATCCAAAACCAAAACACAAAACCCGAAAAATTTCCGGTGCACATCACTAGTTTAAGCCCTGTAAACACAACATCGATTGAGAATGATTTTAATAAGTTTTACATTGGTGAAAATGTATGAAAATCACACCCTAGAGGTTTATGGGTCTCATTGTCCCACTCATGGGCAGCAGTGTCCCACAGTTGGGAGGGGGGGGGGGGAACGATAGTTGGGAAAGCCAGTGATCACTGGTGCTCTGCAAAGCAGCCGGTGATCACTGAATAGATGTCATGCACGTGCACACGGCATTAATCAGCACAGGAAAAGTTAGCAGGGGGCTGCTCAGGGAGCGCTGGGCACGCCCCCAAAATGAAGAAAACAGGGGTTGCGGTTCTAGACCCTACCCCTCCACCCGAGGCTCCGCTCACCCCTTCAGAGGCCCCGCCCCCTTTCCAGGTCCTAACTCCTTAGAGTCGAAAGTTGGACAAAGTTACACTGGATGTGAGTACCATTGCAAATTTTCACCTCCAACCTGCCATGGTGCAGCAGCTTACAAAAGCAAAGTGTAGGGTGGACCGGGCAGCAATAAACATATCCCTCGCTGCTCTTTCTGAGGACGTGTACTGTTCATTAGCTATGGCATTATGGTAAATATTTCTGTCTTTCTTCAGTCAAGTAAGTGAAGAATCTTTTATTGTTAGTCATGTGAGTCATGGCTTTTAGTTAATATGCTAAGCATGTTTTTATGATGCAGCCACATAATCAAAAACAGCACAAATACTGTACCTGATGTTTTGTCCTCCTCTTAAGGATGTTTGGCATGCTGTTCGGGGTTTTCTTTTATTTTAATTTTATTTTTGCTCCTTTAATTCAAACAAGCTTTCCAATGTTGAGGTTTGACCTTTAACTGCATACTTTGATTTTTTTCACTTTACTGACTATAGGTCCTAACCTAATCCTGTGCCTTTCATGCAAATTTTGCTTTGGGCACATTGTCATTGCTTGATCTCTTTGTGTTCTGTTTTAATTAAGCTAACGTGTGTGTGTGTGTGTGTGTGTGTGTGTGTGTGTGTGTGTCTGTCTTGTCTGGTTGAGTATCAAATTAGTTTTTTTAAGTGTTAATAGCGATCTGAGAGACAACTAAGTAGCAGCCTGTTTTATTTATGCCCCACTTCCCCCACTGTCCATTACTGTGTCACAACTGAGGGCCTGAGCTGACAGGAGGCAGCCTCAGTTGTAGGGGCTGAGATGTAACGGAACCTGGGAGGTTGTATCAGACCCCTAGACATGTAAGAAACATGTAGAAGAACTGCCCGAAGGCGTGACCACGACAACCAGGGTAAAAGTCAATGATGTTTATTTATGACAAAACTCCGTAACACTGCAGCAGTAAAAAGAAAACATAAAAATCAGCAGAGGATAAATACAGTTCCTGGGTACTACAGGATGGCAAGGGCCACAGGGCTCTGGTAGTGTGAGATAGTTCTTATAATCTTCTAGGTGGAAAGTCCTTACCAGGCCCGACTGTAGCAATGGAAATAGCCCAGGATCGTACCAGCTGGTGTTCCAGGAAAAGCTGGGCTGCTGTGGGTAAAACGGCTGCTGTGGATACTGGCTGAAACCAGACTGATGTTGGCACGTAGTGGATACTGGCTGGAACCAGTTAAATAATAAATGTAGCTTGAGAGCGATGAAATATGAAGTGATGTTTGGAGCTTGAGAGCGGTGAAATAATAATGCCGGTGATAAATGATAATCTGCAGAAAAGGGTACCGGCACTTTAAGAAGAGCTGACCTCTGCTGGAAGCTGGATGCTGAAAGCAGGTGGATCTGTAGCTGGAAGCAGATGAATCCAAATGGATGGGAGAGTCAGGCTACACCGCAGGTGGAAATGCTGGTGCGGGTCTCTTTAGTGGAAGTGTGGAGATAGGAGCTGGAACCTGGAAAACAACCACAGGAGAGAGACAAACTGGAACTAGGTTTGACAACCAAAGCACTGACGCCTTCCTTGCTCAGGCACAGATTACTTATACCTGCAGCAAGGAAGGGATTGGCTAGGCAATTATGCAGATTAACATTGCAAACAGCAGATTGGTGGAAATGAATAGATGACAGAATCCAAGATGGCTGCGCCCATGCAGACACTTGGAGGGAAGTTTGGTTTGTAATCCATGTGGAAATTAAAACAGTAATGGCGGCGCCGGCCACAGGAGACAGGAGACGCCAGACTGATAAGTGCACATTTAACCACGCGGGCACAGCGGAGGCCGCGGCTGACGTAATCACCACTCTGACATTCTGCATGTAGAAACTCAGGAACAGCGGCGGAGGCCGCGGGAGACGCCATTCCGGATGTAACAGGCGTTGCGGTGACCGCGTCTCAGAGTGACAGGAGAGGAGGCAGGAATGTGGACATCAGTACAACAGATGGGATCCGGTCCTGGAACGCTGAGCCAGCCTTAGGAGGCATCTGAAGGGTAAGTAATGGCGTCCAGATACCCGGATCGTGACAGCACCCCCCCCTTTAGGAGTGGCCCCAGGACACTTCTTTGGCTTTTGAGGAAACTTGGAATGGAATCTCCGGACCAAGGCAGGAGCATGGACATCAGAAGCATTGGTCCATGAGCGTTCCTCAGGGCCGTAACCCTTCCAGTCAATAAGATACTGTAGTTGACCGTAACGGTGACGTGAGTCCAGGATCTTGGCCACTTCATACTCAACGCCTCGTTGAGTTTGGACTTTCAGAGTTGGAGGTAGTGAGGAATGAAACCGATTCAGGATCAGCGGTTTCAACAGGGAAACATGGAATGTCCTGGGTATTTTTAAGAAGGGAGGTAACTGAAGTCTGTAAGCAACAGGATTGATGACTTGCTCAATTTTGAAAGGACCAATGTAGCGAGGTGCAAACTTCATACTGGGAACTCTTAACCTCAAATTCTTCGTGGATAACCACACCCGATCACCCACCTTGAGAGCAGGAGCCGCTCTACGCTTCTTGTCCGCAAACTTCTTATACCTGAACGATGCCTTGAGCAGAGCTGCTCGTACACTCTTCCAGTTGTTTGCAAACTGATGCAAGGTGATATCCACTGCTGGAACAGAAGTTGCTGGGAGCGGTTGGAATTCAGGGACTTTAGGGTGGAATCCAAAGTTGGTGAAGAATGGTGTTGAAGAAGATGAGGAATGATACTGATTGTTATGACAGAACTCTGCCCAGGGAAGTAATTGAACCCAGTCATCTTGAGAGGAAGACACATAGATGCGGAGGAAGGCCTCCAAGTCCTGATTCACCCTCTCAGTTTGACCATTGATCTGAGGATGGTAAGCCGTGGAAATCTTTAGTTTGACTTGGAGGACTTGACATAAACTTCGCCAGAATTTGGCTGTGAATTGAACTCCTCGATCTGAGATAATTTCTTCAGGCAGACCGTGGAGTCGGAAGATATCTTGTATGAACACTTGAGCCAACTTGGAAGCTGACGGAAGACCGGTGAGAGGAATGAAGTGTGCCATCTTGGTGAACCGGTCAACTACCACCCAGATGGTATTGAACTTGTTGCACATGGGTAAGTCTGAAATGAAATCCATCGACAGATGGGTCCATGGTCGACGGGGAATGGATAGTGGAACCAGTTGCCCCGCAGGCGACTGGCGGGATACTTTATGTTGGGCACACTTTGGGCAAGATGCAATAAACTCAGTGACGTCCTTTTTCAGAGTTGGCCACCAATAGGACCTAGAGATAAACTCCAGGGTTTTTTGGATACCTGTATGTCCGGCAAAACGGGAAGCATGGGCCCAATGCATGAGCTTCTTCCTTAGCACCGGCTTCACAAAACTTTTCCCTAGTGGGGGCGTAGAGTCCATCCCTACCGTGGAGAATGCCAACGGATTAATAATAGGATGCTTGTCTGAAGACTCCGACTCATTTTCTTGCTCCCATGAGCGGGAAAGGGCATCGGCCTTACGATTCTGAGAGCCCGGACAGAACTGGAGTTTAAAGTCGAACCTGGAAAAGAAAAGTGCCCATCTGGCCTGACGAGGATTGAGACATTGTGCGCCTTTCAGATATAAAAGATTCTTGTGGTCCGTAAGTATGGTGATTGAATGAGAAGCTCCCTCCAACAGATACCTCCACTCCTCTAGAGCGAGCTTGATGGCTAGCAACTCCTGGTCGCCAATGGCGTAGTTGCGCTCAGCTGGGGAGAACTTCCGGGAGAAGAAACTGCAAGGGTGTAAATTACCATCTTTAGCCCTCTGAGACAACACCGCTCCCACTCCAACGGAGGAGGCATCCACCTCTAAGATGAAAGGAGAGTCGACGTCGGGCTGCCTCAGAACTGGTGCAGAGATGAACCGTTGTTTTAAAAGATGAAAAGCTTGCGTAGCTTCTTCAGACCACTTGGACGGGTTAGCACCCTTCTGAGTTAAAGCAGTAATAGGCGCCACAATGGTGGAAAAGTCTCGTATAAACTTTCTGTAATAATTGGCGAACCCTAAGAACCTCTGGACCCCTTTGAGGGTTAAGGGTATTGGCCAATTCTGGATTGCTTGTAGTTTCTCAGGATCCATCTCTAGTCCGGAACCGGACACAATGTAACCCAGAAACGGAATGGACTTGACTTCAAAGACGCATTTCTCTAATTTGCAATAGAGATGATTGACACGGAGACGGGACAGAACCTCTTTTACCCAAAAACGATGTTCCTCTAAATTGTTGGCAAAAATTAGGATATCATCTAAATAGACCACGACATGACGGTATAAAATGTCTCTGAAGATCTCATTGACAAAATGCTGGAAGACAGCTGGAGCATTGCTTAATCCGAAGGGCATGACGAGGTACTCATAATGTCCGTCACGGGTGTTAAAGGCGGTCTTCCACTCGTCACCCTCACGGATCCGGATGAGATTGTATGCACCTCTCAAGTCCAGCTTTGTGAAGATGGTAGCTCCGCGAACTCTATCAAAGAGCTCAGTAATCAGGGGTAGTGGATAGCGGTTCTTGATGGTAATGTCGTTCAGACCTCTGTAGTCGATGCACGGCCGCAGACCACCATCTTTTTTCTTTACGAAAAAGAAGCCTGCGCCGGCTGGAGAAGAGGAAGGTCGAATGAACCCATTTGCTAGGTTCTCTTTAATGTATTCCTCCATAGAATGCGTCTCAGGCAGAGACAACGGGTAAGTTCGGCCTCGAGGTGGAACCTTCCCTGGAACGAGATCAATCGGGCAGTCCCATTCTCTATGAGGAGGAAGGATATCAGCAGAAGCCTTACTGAACACATCCGTGAAATCTTGATATGGAGGAGGTGGAACATCAGACGACCTGGGGGAGGAAGAACAGACAGGCAATACTTTAAACAAACATGTCTCAGCACAGGAGGGACCCCATGCCAGAATCTGCGTAGTCGTCCAATCAATAGATGGATTGTGAAGACGGAGCCATGGAAGGCCCAGGACCACAGGATGTGTGGCTCTTGGAATCACTAAAAAAGAAATAAATTCGGAATGAAGAACTCCCACTCTCAGACAAACTGGTAGAGTCCTTAGAGAAATAACTGCATCAAAAATCTTGCTGCCATCCACGGCAGTTAAGGAGATGGACGAAGGAAGTCTCTCGGTGGGTAGGGACCACCGTTTAACATAGGCTTCGGTAATAAAGTTCCCAGCTGCTCCGGAATCAAGGAGGGCAATGACGTTCCGATAACGTTGAGCAACTTGAAGCGAGACTGGGAGATTACAATCATGAGGAGATGGAGAGGAGATCATTACTCCTAGCCGGCCCTCTCCTTGGCGAGCTAGGATTTGGAGTTTTCCCGGACGGTTGGGACAGGCATTGATGGTGTGAGACGGAGCTGCACAATAAAGACAAAGAGACTCAGAGAGACGTCTTCGGCGCTCAGCAGGAGTTAAACGGGAACGGCCAATTTGCATGGGCTCGTCTTTAGATGGTGACAGTTGGCGAGGAGGAGGAGCAGAAGATTTTGGAGCAGATGATCTTCCACGCTCAGTTGCTCTCTCTCTGAAACGTAAATCAACTTTCGTGCAGAGTGAGATTAGCTCATCTAACTTGGAAGGTAAGTCTCTGGTAGCTAACTCATCTTTAATACGCTCAGATAAGCCATGCCAAAATGCAGCATACAGGGCCTCGTCGTTCCATGCCAGTTCGGATGCCAGGATCTGGAACTGTATAAGATATTGTCCTACAGTACGTGATCCCTGGCGTAAACGGAGAATCTCAGATGAAGCTGAAGTTACCCGGCCTGGCTCGTCGAAGATACGCCTGAATGTTGACACGAATGCAGTGTAGGAGGATAGCAGGGTGTCGGACCTCTCCCATAACGGTGATGCCCAATCAAGGGCTGAGCCACTGAGAAGAGAGATAATGTAGGCAATTTTAGTACGGTCACTTGGAAAATTGCCAGGTTGTAGCTCAAAATGAATTTCACACTGGTTGAGAAATCCCCTGCAGAATCTTGGAGATCCGTCAAATTTTGCTGGCGTTGGAAGATGAAGACGGGGAGCTGAAATGGGTAAGGTGGGTGGGGTTATAGCTGGAGTCACTGTGGTTGACGCACTGGACGCGCCTGATCCACGGAGGGTTGTCTGAATCCCATCCAGCCGAGTAGAGAGATCCTGGAGACAGCGGACGATGTGGCCCTGTGCAGCCTCCTGATGTTCAAGTCGGGCTGCCAGTTCTTGCATCGGCCTGGCCGCTTGATCCTGGTCTCCGGCTGGATTCATATGGTCAGTGCTTACTGTCACAACTGAGGGCCTGAGCTGACAGGAGGCAGCCTCAGTTGTAGGGGCTGAGATGTAACGGAACCTGGGAGGTTGTATCAGACCCCTAGACATGTAAGAAACATGTAGAAGAACTGCCCGAAGGCGTGACCACGACAACCAGGGTAAAAGTCAATGATGTTTATTTATGACAAAACTCCGTAACACAGCAGCAGTAAAAAGAAAACATAAATATCAGCAGAGGATAAATACAGTTCCTGGGTACTACAGGATGGCAAGGGCCACAGGGCTCTGGTAGTGTGAGGTAGTTCTTATAATCTTCTAGGTGGAAAGTCCTTACCAGGCCCGACTGTAGCAATGGAAATAGCCCAGGATCGTACCAGCTGGTGTTTCAGGAAAAGCTGGGCTGCTGTGGGTAAAACGGCTGCTGTGGATACTGGCTGAAACCAGACTGATGTTGGCACGGAGTGGATACTGGCTGGAACCAGTTAAATAATAAATGTAGCTTGAGAGCGATGAAATATGAAGTGATGTTTGGAGCTTGAGAGCGGTGAAATAATAATGCCGGTGATAAATGATAATCTGCAGAAAAGGGTACCGGCACTTTAATAAGAGCTGACCTCTGCTGGAAGCTGGATGCTGAAAGCAGGTGGATCTGTAGCTGGAAGCAGATGAATCCAAATGGATAGGAGAGTCAGGCTACACCGCAGGTGGAAATGCTGGTGCGGGTCTCTTTAGTGGAAGTGTGGAGATAGGAGCTGGAACCTGGAAAACAACCACAGGAGAGAGACAAACTGGAACTAGGTTTGACAACCAAAGCACTGACGCCTTCCTTGCTCAGGCACAGATTACTTATACCTGCAGCAAGGAAGGGATTGGCTAGGCAAATATGCAGATTAACATTGCAAACAGCAGATTGGTGGAAATGAACAGATGACAGAATCCAAGATGGCTGCGCCCATGCAGACACTTGGAGGGAAGTTTGGTTTGTAATCCATGTGGAAATTAAAACAGTAATGGCGGCGCCGGCCACAGGAGACAGGAGACGCCAGACTGATAAGTGCACATTTAACCACGCGGGCACAGCGGAGGCCGCGGCTGACGTAATCACCACTCTGACATTCTGCATGTAGAAACTCAGGAACAGCGGCGGAGGCCGCGGGAGACGCCATTCCGGATGTAACAGGCGTTGCGGTGACCGCGTCTCAGAGTGACAGGAGAGGAGGCAGGAATGTGGACATCAGTACAACAGATGGGATCCGGTCCTGGAACGCTGAGCCAGCCTTAGGAGGCATCTGAAGGGTAAGTAATGGCGTCCAGATACCCGGATCGTGACATACTGCAGAGAATTGTGGCACCTTACAAATTTACAACAACAACAATAATAATAATAATAATAATAATAATAATAATAATAATATTTGGGAGGCTATTACTTTCCCCAGGTGTTCTATTATGTGACATATTTGACAGAGTCTAGCCTGTTGTACACCACTCTTTGGCATTGCCGAGCGCTGTGTTTATTTACAGACCAACAGTTCATAATTTTATGATAAATGGCTGAGCAACTTCTGTGCAAGTCGGGCTTTGTGCGGGCATTGTGTATTTACATCACAGAGAAAAAAGGGGGATTTTCACTATTAGTATATGAAATTATACAGTACTGCAGTAAAACAGGCAAACTCATTGTTTTTATATAGACTAGAAATCTATACATTTTTCAATAAACTATGCATCATTTAATATGCTGTAATCCACAGAGGTGCTTATTTATGAATCGGAGGGAAATACAGTGTTAACTCATGTGTCTAGCTGTCACAGTAATGATGCTAATATGAAATGTCCATAACTGGGTTATATGAGATACACCATACCAAATGCACGTTTCATTAGCCACAAGGTCAGCATTAGAGGTAATTGTTTCATATAGTGGAAGGCCACTTATTAATATTTCAGTATGCAGCATGGCTGCCCAGCAGTGTGAATCTAATAAGCAGATTTTTCTTTGATCAGTCCTGCTTCTATCAGTAAGGTGATATAATTGATATGTTGCAGAGAATTTTTAGTCTTAGTAACCCTGGGCTATAGATGTATTCAGTGAGATGTACCCAATGAAAAATTACATACAGTACTGCTATTAAGGCGTGATGGTATAATTGTAACATAAAAACTGAGGCAAAAAGGATTTAATAGGAACAGCTAATAGACCACCTTTGTACTGACATAATGTAAAGAATATTTATTAGTGAATACAATACAAATGATGGCCCTAATTCAGGACCACGTGCAATCCACAAGCAATGCCGTTATTCATGTAGTTGAGCATTTGGTTTGGTTTTGCAACTGCACATGCACAATGGCTCATGTGTTACACAGAGTACACACACAGAGAGGTTGTTGTGATCAGGACAGACGGTATCATAAAGGTGGTGGAAAAGTTATGGGCATTCTTGGGTGGTGACTGGAAGGTTACAGGAGTGTTGCAGCCGTGTCAGCGGAAGTAGCTGCATTCACAGGTGTACAGACACAGAGACATAGGAGGCAATGGTCTGACGGAAAAAGTTATGGTGCAACCAATGTTGGCGTTTAAGGATGGACCAATCTTTAACACAGTCTGCAAGGATGCTAATAGTGAGCGTCTCAGACCTTGTACATACAGCCGAACAGATGTACATACGGGAAGGAGTTTGTAGCAGAATTTTAATAAAATTACAGACGCTGCTGCTTATGCATGTGGCTCAAAATCAGGCCCTATATTACATTCAATGATTTGGGGTGGTGATGGGGGGAGGGGGGGGAGGGGTTTGGCAAATCCACCAGTGTTTAATCAAATGACAAATGACCATTGGCTACATAGTGTTTGTAACATAACCAAGCTAATCACACTTGAAGATTTAAGTTTACTAGAGGAAACCCACCGAAAATTATGGTTATTTTTTCTTTATTTAAAGAATAAACTTACATCAAGCAACAACTGTAAACTTTCACACATACGCTTCTCCCATAGACTTTACATGGGAAATTTGCTGCTCCACAACACCTGGACCGTTGCTCCAATCTAATTTTTTTCTTTGTCTGGCAGGTAGGCTAATGGTCATGGTAAGACCTTTATTTTGATACCTCTAGCGGTAGAGCAAATGTTCACACTGCTCGCGCACACTTCTCCCATAGACTTCACATGGGAAATTTGACGCTCCACAATGCTCAAACTCATTTTCTCTTCGACTGACACATCTACATGGTAAGACCCAAAGCCGTAACTAGACTTTACAGTGCACCTGTGCCAGAGAGAGAATTCCCCCCTCCCCCATTATTTCTTCACTAGGGACATAAGGCGTACACCTCATGGGGAAGGGATATGTCAATGTTGATCCCAGAGAAAGCCCATGCTATGATGCCCCATCCCTGTCTCTCCTATTGTCTAGATGTACTGTCTTAATGAAGGTTACGTTTAGATATCCGAAACATCTACTAACTATGTTATTGCAATGGTGATGTGAGTAATAAAAACTCTATGGAATTGTGTGCATAAAAAGTCCCTGGTGAGTGAACCTTTAGCAAGGAATATATTGGATACTGCTCGTGTAGGAGTATAGGAGTATTGGGTCGGCACCCCAGTTAGTGTGTGTGCTAACCATATGGATGGGGAAAAATAAATAAATATATATATATATATATATATGAATGATCGAAGTTTCATCACTCTCCTGTTCCTAATAGCCAACTTCACCGGGTGCCCTTATAAGTAAATAATAGAATATTGCAGGGATGCGGCACTCACAGCATATAAAAGAAACAGTCAGGACTCGAAGTGATCTCAACGTTTCAATTTCATGATTGGAATTTTTGTCAGGAGTTAAACAAAAACAACAACAAAATCTTACCTTATATCCCAAACACCCAGTGCAAAAGTCCACCTCTAGACTCCCGGGGCCGGCGTCCGTGCTGCGCTCCGTTGCGCCCATGTGACATCAGCACACCTGAGTCTGATTGCTGAGTGACAGAAATAAACAAATATACATACTGAGCACTACAATCCTAGAACGGACACTAGGTGATGATCGATCATACAGCAGACAGATTTAGCATTAAGATATCATAGAGTAAAAAGCAGAGAAGCAGGACAATTATAAAAATATATTAAGATTCAATTGCTCGTTCAATCCGTGCGGGTGCACGGTATTGAGATTATATATCCAGCATGCTTCTTTCTGTAGGAGCAGTTTTGCTCTATCACCTCCACGTAACTGCTCCGGTACCCCATCAATCATTTTGTATTGAAGTGTGAATAATCCATGCTTGAAATCCCTGAAGTGCTTTGCTACTGGTTGGTCCGTGGATTTGCCATTAATTGCAGCTTGTATGGCACTACGATGCAGTGCCATTCTTTCTTTGAATTTCCTTACAGTTTTGCCCACATATACCATGCCACACGGGCACCTGATACAGTAGACAACAAAAGTGGAACTGCATGTAAAGACCTGCTTGATTTTTATTAGCTTGCCAGTATGCGGGTGCAGGTAAGTATTAGAGATGAGCGGGTTCGGTTTCTCTGAAACCGAACCCGCACGAACTTCATGTTTTTTTTACGGGTCCGAGCAGACTCGGATCCTCCCGCCTTGCTCGGTTAACCCGAGCGCGCCCGAACGTCATCATGACGCTGTCGGATTCTCGCGAGACTCGGATTCTATATAAGGAGCCGCGCGTCGCCGCCATTTTCACACGTGCATTGAGATTGATAGGGAGAGGACGTGGCTGGCGTCCTCTCCATTAGAAATTAGATTAGAAGAGAGAGAGAGATTGTGCAGAGTCAGACAGAGTTTACCACAGTGACCAGTGCAGTTGTTGTTAGTTAACTTTTATTTATTTTAATATATCCGTTCTCTGCTATATCCGTTCTCTGCCTGAAAAAAAACGATACACAGCAGCAGCCAGTCACACAGTGTGACTCAGTCTGTGTGCACTCAGCTCAGCCCAGTGTGCTGCACATCAATGTATAAAAGGCAAAGCTTATAATAATTGTGGGGGAGACTGGGGAGCACTGCAGGTTGTTATAGCAGGAGCCCCCAGGAGTACATAATATTATATTAATTTAAAATTAAACAGTGCACACTTTTGCTGCAGGAGTGCCACTGCCAGTGTGACTAGTGGTGACCAGTGCCTGACCACCAGTATAGTAGTATATTGTTGTATGTATTGTATACTATCTCTTTATCAACCAGTCTATATTAGCAGCAGACACAGTACAGTGCGGTAGTTCACGGCTGTGGCTACCTCTGTGTCGGCAGTCGGAACTCGGCAGGCAGTCCGTCCATCCATAATTGTATTACAATATATACCACCTAACCGTGGTATTTTTTTTTCTTTCTTTATACCGTCGTCATAGTGTCATACTAGTTGTTACGAGTATACTACTATCTCTTTATCAACCAGTGTACAGTGCGGTAGTTCACGGCTGTGGCTACCTCTGTGTCGGCAGTCGGCAGGCAGTCCGTCCATCCATAATTGTATTATTATTATAATATATACCACCTAACCGTGGTTTTTTTTTCATTCTTTATACCGTCGTCATAGTGTCATACTAGTTGTTACGAGTATACTACTATCTCTTTATCAACCAGTGTACAGTGCGGTAGTTCACGGCTGTGGCTACCTCTGTGTCGGCAGTCGGCAGGCAGTCCGTCCATCCATAATTGTATTATTATTATAATATATACCACCTAACCGTGGTTTTTTTTTCATTCTTTATACCGTCGTCATAGTGTCATACTAGTTGTTACGAGTATACTACTATCTCTTTATCAACCAGTGTACAGTGCGGTAGTTCACGGCTGTGGCTACCTCTGTGTCGGCAGTCGGCAGGCAGTCCGTCCATCCATAATTGTATTATTATTATAATATATACCACCTAACCGTGGTTTTTTTTTCATTCTTTATACCGTCGTCATAGTGTCATACTAGTTGTTACGAGTATACTACTATCTCTTTATCAACCAGTGTACAGTGCGGTAGTTCACGGCTGTGGCTACCTCTGTGTCGGCAGTCGGCAGGCAGTCCGTCCATCCATAATTGTATTATTATTATAATATATACCACCTAACTGTGGTATTTTTTTTTCTTTCTTTATACCGTCGTCATAGTGTCATACTAGTTGTTACGAGTATACTACTATCTCTTTATCAACCAGTGTACAGTGCGGTAGTTCACGGCTGTGGCTACCTCTGTGTCGGCAGTCGGCAGGCAGTCCGTCTATCCATAATTGTATTATTATTATAATATATACCACCTAACCGTGGTTTTTTTATACCACCTAACCGTGGCAGTCCGTCCATAATTGTATACTAGTATCCAATCCATCCATCTCCATTGTTTACCTGAGGTGCCTTTTAGTTCTGCCTATAAAATATGGAGAACAAAAAAGTTGAGGTTCCAAAATTAGGGAAAGATCAAGATCCACTTCCACCTCGTGCTGAAGCTGCTGCCACTAGTCATGGCCGAGACGATGAAATGCCAGCAACGTCGTCTGCCAAGGCCGATGCCCAATGTCATAGTACAGAGCATGTCAAATCCAAAACACCAAATATCAGAAAAAAAAGGACTCCAAAACCTAAAATAAAATTGTCGGAGGAGAAGCGTAAACTTTCCAATATGCCATTTACCACACGGAGTGGCAAGGAACGGCTGAGGCCCTGGCCTATGTTCATGGCTAGTGGTTCAGCTTCACATGAGGATGGAAGCACTCAGCCTCTCGCTAGAAAACTGAAAAGACTCAAGCTGGCAAAAGCACCGCAAAGAACTGTGCGTTCTTTGAAATCCCAAATCCACAAGGAGAGTCCAATTGTGTCGTTTGCGATGCCTGACCTTCCCAACACTGGACGTGAAGAGCATGCGCCTTCCACTATTTGCATGCCCCCTGCAAGTGCTGGAAGGAGCACCCGCAGTCCAGTTCCTGATAGTCAGATTGAAGATGTCAGTGTTGAAGTACACCAGGATGAGGAGGATATGGGTGTTGCTGGCGCTGGGGAGGAAATTGACCAGGAGGATTCTGATGGTGAGGTGGTTTGTTTAAGTCAGGCACCCGGGGAGACACCTGTTGTCCGTGGGAGGAATATGGCCGTTGACATGCCAGGTGAAAATACCAAAAAAATCAGCTCTTCGGTGTGGAGGTATTTCACCAGAAATGCGGACAACAGGTGTCAAGCCGTGTGTTCCCTTTGTCAAGCTGTAATAAGTAGGGGTAAGGACGTTAACCACCTCGGAACATCCTCCCTTATACGTCACCTGCAGCGCATTCATAATAAGTCAGTGACAAGTTCAAAAACTTTGGGTGACAGCGGAAGCAGTCCACTGACCAGTAAATCCCTTCCTCTTGTAACCAAGCTCACGCAAACCACCCCACCAACTCCCTCAGTGTCAATTTCCTCCTTCCCCAGGAATGCCAATAGTCCTGCAGGCCATGTCACTGGCAAGTCTGACGAGTCCTCTCCTGCCTGGGATTCCTCCGATGCATCCTTGCGTGTAACGCCTACTGCTGCTGGCGCTGCTGTTGTTGCCGCTGGGAGTCGATGGTCATCCCAGAGGGGAAGTCGTAAGCCCACTTGTACTACTTCCAGTAAGCAATTGACTGTTCAACAGTCCTTTGCGAGGAAGATGAAATATCACAGCAGTCATCCTACTGCAAAGCGGATAACTGAGTCCTTGACAACTATGTTGGTGTTAGACGTGCGTCCGGTATCCGCCGTTAGTTCACAGGGAACTAGACAATTTATTGAGGCAGTGTGCCCCCGTTACCAAATACCATCTAGGTTCCACTTCTCTAGGCAGGCGATACCGAGAATGTACACGGACGTCAGAAAAAGACTCACCAGTGTCCTAAAAAATGCAGTTGTACCCAATGTCCACTTAACCACGGACATGTGGACAAGTGGAGCAGGGCAGGGTCAGGACTATATGACTGTGACAGCCCACTGGGTAGATGTATGGACTCCCGCCGCAAGAACAGCAGCGGCGGCACCAGTAGCAGCATCTCGCAAACGCCAACTCTTTCCTAGGCAGGCTACGCTTTGTATCACCGCTTTCCAGAATACGCACACAGCTGAAAACCTCTTACGGCAACTGAGGAAGATCATCGCGGAATGGCTTACCCCAATTGGACTCTCCTGTGGATTTGTGGCATCGGACAACGCCAGCAATATTGTGTGTGCATTAAATATGGGCAAATTCCAGCACGTCCCATGTTTTGCACATACCTTGAATTTGGTGGTGCAGAATTTTTTAAAAAACGACAGGGGCGTGCAAGAGATGCTGTCGGTGGCCAGAAAAATTGCGGGACACTTTCGGCGTACAGGCACCACGTACAGAAGACTGGAGCACCACCAAAAACTACTGAACCTGCCCTGCCATCATCTGAAGCAAGAAGTGGTAACGAGGTGGAATTCAACCCTCTATATGCTTCAGAGGTTGGAGGAGCAGCAAAAGGCCATTCAAGCCTATACAATTGAGCACGATATAGGAGATGGAATGCACCTGTCTCAAGTGCAGTGGAGAATGATTTCAACGTTGTGCAAGGTTCTGATGCCCTTTGAACTTGCCACACGTGAAGTCAGTTCAGACACTGCCAGCCTGAGTCAGGTCATTCCCCTCATCAGGCTTTTGCAGAAGAAGCTGGAGGCATTGAAGAAGGAGCTAACACGGAGCGATTCCGCTAGGCATGTGGGACTTGTGGATGCAGCCCTTAATTCGCTTAACAAGGATTCACGGGTGGTCAATCTGTTGAAATCAGAGCACTACATTTTGGCCACCGTGCTCGATCCTAGATTTAAAGCCTACCTTGGATCTCTCTTTCCGGCAGACACAGGTCTGCTGGGGTTGAAAGACCTGCTGGTGACAAAATTGTCAAGTCAAGCGGAACGCGACCTGTCAACATCTCCTCCTTCACATTCTCCCGCAACTGGGGGTGCGAGGAAAAGGCTCAGAATTCCGAGCCCACCCGCTGGCGGTGATGCAGGGCAGTCTGGAGCGACTGCTGATGCTGACATCTGGTCCGGACTGAAGGACCTGACAACGATTACGGACATGTCGTCTACTGTCACTGCATATGATTCTCTCAACATTGATAGAATGGTGGAGGATTATATGAGTGACCGCATCCAAGTAGGCACGTCACACAGTCCGTACTTATACTGGCAGGAAAAAGAGGCAATTTGGAGGCCCTTGCACAAACTGGCTTTATTCTACCTAAGTTGCCCTCCCACAAGTGTGTACTCCGAAAGAGTGTTTAGTGCCGCCGCTCACCTTGTCAGCAATCGGCGTACGAGGTTACATCCAGAAAATGTGGAGAAGATGATGTTCATTAAAATGAATTATAATCAATTCCTCCGCGGAGACATTGACCAGCAGCAATTGCCTCCACAAAGTACACAGGGAGCTGAGATGGTGGATTCCAGTGGGGACGAATTGATAATCTGTGAGGAGGGGGATGTACACGGTGATATATCGGAGGGTGAAGATGAGGTGGACATCTTGCCTCTGTAGAGCCAGTTTGTGCAAGGAGAGATTAATTGCTTCTTTTTTGGGGGGGGTCCAAACCAACCCGTCATATCAGTCACAGTCGTGTGGCAGACCCTGTCACTGAAATGATGGGTTGGTTAAAGTGTGCATGTCCTGTTTTGTTTATACAACATAAGGGTGGGTGGGAGGGCCCAAGGATAATTCCATCTTGCACCTCTTTTTTCTTTTCTTTTTCTTTGCATCATGTGCTGATTGGGGAGGGTTTTTTGGAAGGGACATCCTGCGTGACACTGCAGTGCCACTCCTAGATGGGCCCGGTGTTTGTGTCGGCCACTAGGGTCGCTTATCTTTCTCACACAGTCAGCTACCTCATTGCGCCTCTTTTTTTCTTTGCGTCATGTGCTGTTTGGGGAGGGTTTTTTGGAAGGGACATCCTGCGTGACACTGCAGTGCCACTCCTAGATGTGCCCGGTGTTTGTGTCGGCCACTAGGGTCGCTAATCTTACTCACACAGTCAGCTACCTCATTGCGCCTCTTTTTTTCTTTGCGTCATGTGCTGTTTGGGGAGGGTTTTTTGGAAGGGCCATCCTGCGTGACACTGCAGTGCCACTCCTAGATGGGCCCGGTGTTTGTGTCGGCCACTAGGGTCGCTAATCTTACTCACACAGCTACCTCATTGCGCCTCTTTTTTTCTTTGCGTCATGTGCTGTTTGGGGAGGGTTTTTTGGAAGGGACATCCTGCGTGACACTGCAGTGCCACTCCTAGATGGGCCCGGTGTTTGTGTCGGCCACTAGGGTCGCTTATCTTTCTCACACAGCTACCTCATTGCGCCTCTTTTTTTCTTTGCGTCATGTGCTGTTTGGGGAGGGTTTTTTGGAAGGGACATCCTGCGTGACACTGCAGTGCCACTCCTAGATGGGCCCGGTGTTTGTGTCGGCCACTAGGGTCGCTTATCTTTCTCACACAGTCAGCTACCTCATTGCGCCTCTTTTTTTCTTTGCGTCATGTGCTGTTTGGGGAGGGTTTTTTGGAAGGGACATCCTGCGTGACACTGCAGTGCCACTCCTAGATGGGCCCGGTGTTTGTGTCGGCCACTAGGGTCGCTTATCTTACTCACACAGCGACCTCGGTGCAAATTTTAGGACTAAAAATAATATTGTGAGGTGTGATGTGTTCAGAATAGGCTGAAAATGAGTGTAAATTATGTTTTTTGAGGTTAATAATACTTTGGGATCAAAATTACCCCCAAATTCTATGATTTAAGCTGTTTTTTAGGGTTTTTTGAAAAAAACACCCGAATCCAAAACACACCCGAATCCGACAAAAAAAATTCGGTGAGGTTTTGCCAAAACGCGGTCGAACCCAAAACACGGCCGCGGAACCGAACCCAAAACCAAAACACAAAACCCGAAAAATTTCCGGCGCTCATCTCTAGTAAGTATTACCCTGTTCAAGATACCCGCAAGTTGTGCACCCCAAGCATTTAGAATTTCCAGGCTTCTTGGTTAAGAAGTGTGATGGCCTTTGATCCATGAATCCCGTAACATCGGTTTTAACTACATTGTCCCTTATATTCCTGCCACGCCTATAGCAGGGGACGAGTCTGCTATTCTTAAGCAGTGGTAGATCCGCATCTTTACTGATCAGGGGCCATAGTTGTTTAGCTGTTTGTGTAATGTCTGTATTGGTAGATGTCAGGAATCGACTTACCACAGCTGCATCTGTCCGTCGGTGCGGTCCCCGTCCGGGGTCTCTATGTCTCGCTGTCACTGGTCGCCTTGTCGCCGGACGTCATCTTGGGCCTAGGAGCACTCCTGTTGTCAGCGGGCATGCATGCACGCCGCGTTCCCGCCGGGCCGCGGCATGGGCGCCGCCATGACAGCTTACATCAGACTGCCGCATCGGCCAATCCGGAGCTTGGCCGCACCTCCTCATTCACTTCCCACCAATACCTACAGACCGGGGGGTATATCAGGAGCAGCAGGGTGAGTCAGTCCTTGTCCTGGACTTCGTGTCACTCCTATGACCTGTGTCTCTGGCTCCGTTCTCCAGTTCCTCCGTTTACCTGCTTTGCCTTCCAGTTTGTTCCTGTACTACCGTGGAACCACAAGCACCAGCAACCCTTGCACTTGAGTTCTAGCTTCACACCTTTACCAGCTACAGTGTGCTCCAGCCCTCTGCAGTAGGGACTCTCCTCAAGGTGCATCTCGTCATCTACACCTGTTCATCAGCCTGCAAGCTGCCAGTGTTATTCAAACTGCACTGAGAACTTTAACACTTGTCTCCTGCAATTGCTACCAGGTTTGCTATTCCCACCAACATCTCTGCTGGCTCCACGGTCCAACAACTATCGGTTCCCATACCGACACATCGATCCCCTGATCGATTGAACTTACCATATAGACTTTGCCATAGACTCTCAGCTTCCACGCTGCATATTCACAATTGCATTTGTTTCTGTTGTTATCAAGTATTCCTGCTGCCATATTGTTTAAAGCCTATTGTTTAATAAACAACATTGCGCACATGCGCAGGAATCCAATCCGGCCTCCTCACTTCTTCCATCCTACCTCCACTGATCCACTAGCGCCCCCTCCGGGGATACAAACTAAACAGAACCTGACAGTAAGTCCAGGACCGATGGACTCGGATGGTGGTCAGAATGTGGGGTCAGGGGCCTTACAAAATCTGGTCTCCCGCTTGGATGGTCAAGAGGCTGCGCAGCAGCAGATGTTCCAGTTCCTGCAAGGAATGTCCTCCCGTCTCGATACACTACAACAATCTCTGCCCAGTGCTCTTGTTTCTTCAGTTCCAGTCACCCCTGCGCCTGCAAGTGCAGCGGGTTCTCCTTCACCGGCTGCATCAACTCCAGTGTCACGCTTGCACCTGCCCGTACCCAGCAAATATGATGGCAGCCCCAAGCTATGTCGCGGGTTTCTTAATCAATGTGAAATCCAGTTTGAGTTGTTATCATACAATTTCCCCACGCCAAGATCCAAGGTTGCCTACATCATATCACTGCTCTCTGGATCAGCTTTGAGTTGGGTGTCTCCTCTGTGGGAACGTGCCGACCCTCTTATGAATAACTATACCGAATTTGTGTCAACCTTCAGACGCATCTTTGATGAAACAGGTCGCGCAACATCAGCTTCTGCAGATCTTATCCAACTTCGTCAAGGTACCCGTAGCATGGGTCAATACGTCATCCAGTTCCAGACGTTAGCCGCAGAGATTCAATGGAATAACCAAGCACTGGTAGCAGCCTTCTGGCATGGACTCTCTGATCGGATTAAAGATGAACTAGCCACCCGTGACATTCCTGAGCAATTATCAGAGTTAATTTCTTTGTGTATCAAGTTGGACTCTCGCATTCGCGAACGCAACAGTGAGCGTGCTCGTAGTGAGCCTCGCAAGCCAAGAATGGTACCTCCGACACAATTTCAGCCTCCACCTTCTGACGAGCCTATGCAAATTAATAGGTCCCGCTTAACCCCTGAGGAGCGGTCAAGAAGACTTCGAAAGAGACTGTGTCTTTATTGTGCGGCTACAGGTCACCAAATTAATTCTTGTACAGCGCGTTCGGGAAACGCCATATCCTGACTTGTAAAGGAGGAGTCAAGTTGGGATCTTTTAGACAAGCTCCTTCAAACCAAGACCTTATCCTTCCTGTGACTTTAGAGACTAGGGCTGGACTCCAGTCTGTAACTGCATTAGTGGACTGTGGAGCTGCTGGAAACTTCATTACTCAAGCTGCAGTTGATAAGTTCCGTCTGCCTGTCTGCGAACTCACATATCCAGCCTACATCACTGCAGTGGATGGTAGCCGAATTTCCAAGGGTAACATCTCTCATCAAACCAAGCCAGTGGTGCTGGGAGTCGGGTTCCTGCATTCTGAATTAATTGAGTTCCTAGTCATCCCTCAGGCAACCCAGGAGGTCGTTTTGGGTATGCCCTGGCTCCAGCTACATAATCCGCAGATTGACTGGTCCATGTTACAACTGACTTCTTGGGGTTCACACTGCCATCAGTCCTGCCTAGCCCAAGTTCGTCCTGTGAGGTCTTCAGAAGTTAAAGTTCAGTCAAGTCTTCCTGTGGCCTACCAAGATTTCTCTGACGTCTTCAGCGAAAAGGCCGCCGATGTCCTGCCGCCCCATAGGGAGTGGGATTGTCCCATCGATCTCATCCCTGGCAAGAAGCCACCTAGAGGACGTACTTATCCGTTATCTGTACCTGAAACCGAGGCAATGAGTGAATACATCAGGGAGAATCTACAGAAAGGATTCATCCGCCCTTCATCTTCGCCCGCCGGAGCGGGTTTTTTTTTGTTAAAAAAAAAGATGGAGGATTACGTCCGTGCATTGATTACCGGGGGCTCAATGATATTACCGTCAAAAACAGCTATCCACTACCGCTCATCACTGAATTATTTGACAGAGTCAAGGGAGCCCGCATTTTCACTAAGTTAGATCTCCGCGGTGCCTACAATCTCATCAGGATTCGAAGTGGTGATGAATGGAAAACGGCTTTTAATACTCGGGATGGTCATTATGAGTACCTAGTAATGCCATTCGGGTTGAGTAATGCCACAGCAGTGTTCCAGCACTTCGTTAACGAAATTTTCCGTGATGTACTGTGATGTCTTGTAGTCTATCTGGATGATATCCTCATCTTCTCTCAAGATCTCTCCTCGCATCGCCTACAAGTTCGTGAGGTCCTCCGACGTCTTCGTGAGAACCGTCTCTATGGCAAGTTGTCTAAATGTACCTTCGAAGTTCCTTCCATACCCTTCCTAGGGTATGTAATTTCTGGATCGGATCTCCAGATGGATCCGACAAAATTGGAAGCTATTGCCAATTGGTCTATTCCGAGTACTCTCAAGTCCATTCAGCGATTCCTGGGGTTCGCTAACTATTATAGGAAGTTCATCAGAGGATTCTCAACTCTCATTGCTCCTATTACCAGCTTAACTCGAAAAGGGGCAGATCATTCCAACTGGTCAGAAGATGCCTTGGCTGCGTTTCAGAAAATCAAGCAGGCTTTTATGACCGCCCCAGTTCTATCACAACCAGATGTTAACAAGCCATTCGAGTTGGAGGTAGATGCATCTACAGTGGGAGTCGGAGCTGTTCTCTCCCAAGTGGGGGTTGATGGGAAGATTCACCCTTGTGGGTTCTTCTCTCGCAAATTCCTTCCCGCGGAAGCTAATTACTCCATCGGTGACCAAGAATTACTGGCGATCAAGCTGGCTCTTGAGGAGTGGAGGTATCTCCTGTAAGGAGCAAAGTTTCCATTTAACATCTACACGGATCACAAGAACCTCCTCTACCTAAAGGCAGCCCAGTGTCTTAATCCTCGCCAGGCCCGGTGGGCAATGTTCTTCTCTCGTTTCAACTTTAAGCTTCATTTCCGTCCAGGTTCTCAGAATACCAAAGCTGATGCTCTGTCTCGTTCTATGGAATCCGAAGAGGAGATTTCCGATCCAGTTCCGCATTCTATTTTGAATCCAGTTGTGTTTGCCTCGTCTCAAGTTACTCCTGTTCTGCCTCCTGGCAAGATTTTTGTTTCCCCTGAGCTTCGTTCTAAATTGCTGTCTTGGGCTCATCAGTCCAAGTTCACTGGGCATCCTGGTGTCCTAAAGACTTTCAAGTTCCTGTCTGAAACTTACTGGTGGCCGAAAATGAAGGTCGACATGAAGGACTTTATGGCATCCTGCCCCAAGTGTGCCCAGCATAAGACTCCCAGACAGTCTCCGGCAGGTCAGTTACAACCATTATCCGTACCCAGCCATCCCTGGTCTCACCTGTCCATGGACTTCATCTCCGATCTACCCTCCTCTCAAGGATTCAATACCATCTGGGTAGTTGTCGACAGGTTTACCAAAATGGCCCATTTTGTTCCACTCCAAGGTCTCCCTTCCGCCCCAAAACTTGCTCAAGTCTTCCTACGGGAGATTTTCCGCTTACATGGACTGCCTACTGAAATCATATCAGACCGTGGAGTTCAGTTTGTAGCAAGGTTTTGGAGAGCCCTCTGTTCTGCCCTACAAGTTAAGCTTACATTTTCATAAGCCTACCACCCTCAGACAAATGGACAGACGGAAAGGGTGAATCAAGAACTGGAGACCTTCTTGAGACTCTACGTTTCCTCTTCTCAAGATGACTGGGTAGACCTGCTCCCGTGGGCTGAATTTGCTCATAACTTTCGCTATCATACTGCCACGGAGACCACCCCGTTCTTCGCTGTATATGGGCAACATCCTCGTGTCCCAGATTTCCAAGATCTACCAAACATCGATGTTCCTGCAGCCACTTCTGTTCTAAGTCAGTTTTCAGCTACTTGGAGGAAAATTCATGTTTCCCTTAAAAAGGCCTCAAGTTGATACAAGTTCTTTGCCGATCGCAAAAGACGTGCGGTTCCCAGCCTAAAACCCAATGATAGGGTTTGGCTTTCCACCCGGAACCTCCGTCTCAGAGTGCCATCGATGAAGTTTGCACCACGCTTCATTGGTCCTTTTTCCATTGACAAAGTCATCAGTCCTGTAGCGTACAAGCTCAGATTGCCTCCTTACTTACGAATACCTAATGCCTTTCATGTCTCTCTCCTTAGACCCTTGATCCTGAATCGGTTCCAAAGAGCTCTCCCAGTTGGCCCCAAAGTACGAACCCAACGGGGCATTGAGTTCGAAATAGAGAAGATTCTGGATTCCCGTTGCCGGTAAGGTCGTTTGCAATATCTCATTGACTGGTCCGGTTATGGTCCTGAGGAGAGGAGTTGGGTAAATGCTACAGATGTTCATGCTCCAAGGTTGGTCCATGTTTTCCACAGAACTCATCCTTCCAAGCCACGTGGGTGTTCGGTGCCTACCCGTAAAGGGGGGGTACTGTCAGGAATCGACTTACCACAGCTGCATCTGTCCATCGGTGCGGTCCCCGTCCGGGGTCTCTACGTCTCGCTGTCACTGGTCGCCTTGTCGCCGGACGTCATCTTGGGCCCAGGAGCACTCCTGTTGTCAGCGGGCGTGCATGCACGCCGCGTTCCCGCCGGGCCGCGGCATGGGCGCCGCCATGACAGCTTACATCAGACTGCCGCATCAGCCAATCCGGAGCTTGGCCGCACCTCTTCATTCACTTCCTACCAATACCTACAGACCGGGGGGGTTTATCAGGAGCAGCAGGGTGAGTCAGTACTTGTCCTGGACTTCGTGTCACTCCTATGACCTGTGTCTCTGGCTCTGTTCTCCAGTTCCTCCGTTTACCTGCTTTGCCTTCCAGTTTGTTCCTGTACTACCGTGGAACCACAAGCACCAGCAACCCTTGCACTTGAGTTCTAGCTTCACACCTTTACCAGCTACAGTGTGCTCCAGCCCTCTGCAGTAGAGACTCTCCTCCAGGTGCATCTCGTCATCTACACCTGTTCATCAGCCTGCAAGCTGCCAGTGTTATTCAAACTGCACTGAGAACTTTAACACTTGTCTCCTGCAATTGCTACCAGGTTTGCTATTCCCACCAACATCTCTGCTGGCTCCACGGTCCAACAACTATCGGTTCCCATACCGACACATCGATCCCCTGATCGATTGAACTTACCATACAGACTTTGCCATAGACTCTCAGCTTCCACGCTGCATATTCACAATTGCATTTGTTTCTGTTGTTATCAAGTATTCCTGCTGCCATATTGTTTAAAGCCTATTGTTTAATAAACAACATTGCGCACATGCGCAGTAATCCAATCCGGCCTCCTCACTTCTTCCATCCTACCTCCACTGACCCACTAGCACCCCCTCCGGGGACACAAACTAAACAGAACCTGACAGTAGATTAATACTGATTAATCCACAGCATGTCATTGCTTTGATCACGGGGGTTAGATTTACGTAAGAGGTCACTTCTAGATACGGGTCCGTAATTCCCCTACAATCAGCCGCAACAATGTGCCTCGTTTGATTTGATATTGGGGGTCACACACACAATACCGAAGAAACAGATGGCACTCCGAGGTCTTTCAGTGGGTTAAGCAGTGTATTTCAAAATACATCACATCAGTATATATAGGACTACAGATGTGATGTGTTTTGAAAGTGCCGCCTGTTTCTTCGGTATTGTATACATAGTCTACACACGGAGGGCACTGGGGCAATTGCAACTTTAAATAAGGAGTGCCAGACAACACTACACTATATATTTATAAACAAAACACACACATTTCTAGACCACTGCTAGTGAATAAGTTTGGACACAAATACTCTTTATGCCACACCACATTCATGTACTTAACGTAAGAGCCCATTGTTATTCAGTTACAATACCCTTAATTAAATAACACATTTCAATATACTGCCATATCCAGGATTCAAGCCTATAACCTGTTAAATTATAATCAAACACCCTACTTATTGAGCTATTTGATACTGCATAAACACTTACAGGTATGAGAACTATAAGAAGCTACTTTAACTTTTTTAAAAAAATAATCAGCATTGCAATTGAGCAGATATATGTAGTGTGCAGCCATACATCCAATCTCTTGCAGACAATACTACATAGACCTGCTCAGCCGCAATGCTGATAATCTTTTCACAAAATACAAGGTAAGCTTCAAATAGTTAAAATTCTCTAGCTTAGAATTATCTACCTTTCTATACAAGGGCAGGTAGCTCAATGAATAGATTGTCTGACTGCAATGCTATAGGACCTATAGATTGTAAGCTTGCGAGCAGGGCCTTCCTACCTCTGTCTGTCTGTTTTTACCCAGTTTTGTTCTATTACTGTTGTTCTAATTGTAAAGTGCAACGGAATATGCTGCGCTATATAAGAAACTGTTAATAAATAAAATAAATAAATGGGTTAGAATCCTGGGTGTGTCAGCATCTTGAAATGTAATAAAGGACAGTGTGACTGAATAAAAAAGAAATCTCAAGTTGAGTTCATGAATGTTATATAGCTATTAGTAACAGAATTGGTCAGGGTAGGAGACAGGAGATGCTGGTAGGTCAGGAAATGCTGGGCTTCAAAAAGGAGGGAAGCTGCAAATGAAAGTATATAAAACAGATAATTGACAAGTGCCACCAACAGCGCCCCCTACCCTGCAGCACTTTTTATGGTGCCCCTTCTACACACTCCTTGTTACAGCCCTGGTAAGACCTTTATTTTGATACCTCAACCATATTTTTACGTTCAGCCGTTCTGTCAAAATAGGTCTTACAGTATAAGACCTTATAGAATTTATATAAATAGTGACAAACTATATAGCGTCAATAAATAATTTTCGTTGTCAGTGTTCATTTTATATGTAACATGCAATAACTGATCATTACTGAGAACAATGTAATTAATTACAACACAAATAACATTAATAAACTAACTAGTACACCTGTTTATACAATTACATCTAGAGCCATTCACACACACAGGCAAACTCTTGCTCCATACGATTATTATATCACATTGTCTTTATAACTCTTGGTTGCAAAATCTTTCCTAAAATGATATTTTCTTATACTGTACATTTATATAAAACTAGATACACTGAAGTAAAATTGTTGCTCCATACAAATACATTTAAAAGACGTATCAGTAATGAATTATCAGTAATTTTCAGTAATAAATAGTGAACAATTTAAATTAAAAAGAGCTACATTTTACATATGAATAGACCCTTTCCTTGCCCACTATGCTAACACTATGTAGAAGCACTGCTGGAAGTTAGTTGATTCATACGCTGAGCACCTCAAATGACCTATTTCTGTAGCGTGTGATAACTTGGGGAAGCAGACTGTACAAAACTCCCGTAGGCTCTATAATCAAGATAACCAGTTTAGTTTCCAGTGTTGATTGCATACATTTACTATACCACCACATTAATGTGCTTGGAAGTACAACTGGGAATGAGGCATTACATAAACGTTGAAGAGTGAACAAATTACAGATTTATTCATTTTAGAAAAATACAGCTTACCTGTGCTTTGCTAGACATGGGATATCTGTATGTACTACAAATTTGTAATGCTGTCCCATACATAGACCAAGAATGTAGAAGGTGATGTACATGTTTCTGTCCAAATGTATTTTTGAATGTAGGAAGTACTAATCTTCTGTAAAGGATGGGTATAATTGTAGCACTGCTGCCATAATAAACAGTCAGTATTGCAATGGATTTTTTCTTCATTTTGAATGGAAATATCCCCGCTATGTACTAAAGTAAACTTACAGGGACAGCAGTAATGGTTACATCCCCAGCATATTGGAGGAGTTGTTCACATTTTTGAAAGACTCTCCCAAAAATCGTAAGATACCTCTCCAGTAACAATGCCTCAATAGGCATAAAGCGGTTTATGGCATCTGATGGTGTAAAATTATGGGGCCAAAGGTACATAGGGGTCAGAAAGCACTCCCAACTGATAATAATGGGGACTGTAATCTGCACCAATTTTCGTATAAAAGTTCTGTGAAATCTCCTGCATTATGCTATTAGTACATAGCTGTGATACATAAATATAAGGAATAAATTATATAACTCCTTCTGTGCCTCTACTTGGTTACTTATCTCAGGTTTTTGTTGTAAGATGCTGCTGGGTCCTCAACTGCCCAAAAGTAGTGGGAACTGTAACAGCCACACTCACGCTGATCAATAGAAGCTGTTTCTAGTCTTCAGGAGGAAAACTGGTCATCAGGAAAAGCTGGAACACTAATTAGTTCTGTGTTGGGACTTCCGGTTCCGGCATGAGAGCGTGAGCAGCGTCTCTCACCAGCTCCACAACTCACCCCAGCTTTGCCTATCATTAAAGCTGTCTACCACACGCTCTCATCGTTCCCGATCCCCGCGCCGCACGGAGATTACTATGGACAAGTATTTGGTTGCGTCCCCGGCTCCGAAAACGCCGTCTCCGGCCCAACAGCTGCGTCAGGAGAAACGCTGCGGTGACCACAATATGGCGCCGGGTACAGATTCAGCTCCAGGGACGCCAGCGTCTAAGAAGACAATACCAGACCTCTTTTCTGAGTCCCCGGCAGGCGGAGATCGAACTGACGGTTCAGGTACATTTACCTCAACATATGCAGATATGATAGCCGCCATTCAAGCCACTGTAGAACCCCTTTTAAAGAAAGCTGTGACGGATATCACTTCCCAGCTACACCATCTTAGCAGCAGAGTGTCTGATACTGAGAGACATATAAGTAATGCTAGAGATGATATCGATATTCTTCAGAAAGAAGTTCATACTTTAACTATTGATAATGCACGCCTGTCTGAAAAGCTGGATAATATCGAAAATAGAACAAGGAGAAACAATTTAAGAATTATTGGTCTCCCTGAGTCCCTTGTTGGAGCCTCTCTTGCACATTTTGTACGTAATACACTCCCTAAGATGTTACATATTGAAGCTGCCTGTGTTGATCTTATTATTGAGCGGGTGCATAGAATAGGAGGTGCAGCAAAACAACCCCCGAATCGCCCGAGAGCAGTCATTTTTAAGACTCTGAATTATTTACATAAGCAGGAAATATGGAAATCATCGCGGAAGGTTAAGTCACTGGACTGGGAGGGATATTCTCTGAAGATATTTCAGGACTTTTCGGTGGAACTTTCCAAGCTGAGGAAATCCTTTTCGCCAGTTTGTTCTATTTTAGTTGACAGTAGAGATGAGCGGGTTCGGTTCCTCGGAATCCGAACCCGCCCGAACTTCAGGTTTTTTTACACGGGGCCGAGCGACTCGGATCTTCCCGCCTTGCTCGGTTAACCCGAGCGCGCCCGAACGTCATCATCCCGCTGTCGGATTCTCGCGAGGCTCGTATTCTATCGCGAGACTCGGATTCTATATAAGGAGCCGCGCGTCGCCGCCATTTTCACACGTGCTTTGAGATTGATAGGGAGAGGACGTGGCTGGCGTCCTCTCCGTTTAGACTAGAGTACTAGAGAGAGACACAAATTTTGGGGAGCATATTATTAGGAGGAGTACTACTTGCTGCTGATAGTGTGACCAGTGACCACCAGTTTAATTAATCCGTTCTCTGCCTGAAAAAAAACGATACACAGTGTGACACAGTCACATACCATATCTGTGCTCAGCCCAGTGTGCTGCATCATATGTAATACTGTATATCATTATCTGACTGTGCTGAGTGCTCACTGCTCACACAGCTTAATTGTGGGGGAGACTGGGGAGCAGTTATAGCAGGAGTACATATTTTAAGTACAGTGCACACTTTTGCTGCCAGAGTGCCACTGCCAGTGTGACTGACCAGTGACCACTGACCACCAGTATTGTGATTGTCTGCTGACCACCAGTATATTGTGATTGTCTGCCTGAAAAAGTTAAACACTCGTCGTGTGGTGTTTTTATAAACGCATTCTGCAGACAGTGTCCAGCAGGTCCGTCATTACATAATATATACCTGTCCGGCTGCAGTACTAGTGTGATATATATATATTTTAATTTTATCTCATTATCATCCAGTCTATATTAGCAGCAGACACAGTACGGTAGTCCACGGCTGTAGCTACCTCTGTGTCGGCAGTCGCTCGTCCATCCATAATTGTATACCACCTACCCGTGTTTTTTTTTTTTTCTATCTTCTTGATACTAGTAGCTTACTTTAGGAGTCTGCAGTGCTGAGTCTGACAGACAGTGTCCAGCAGGTCCGTCATTACATAATATATACCTGTCCGGCTGCAGTACTAGTGTGATATATATATATATTTTAATTTTATCTCATTATCATCCAGTCTATATTAGCAGCAGACACAGTACGGTAGTTCACGGCTGTAGCTACCTCTGTGTCGGCAGTCGCTCGTCCATCCATAATTGTATACCACCTACCCGTGGTTTTTTTTTTTTCTATCTTCTTGATACTAGTAGCTTACTTTAGGAGTCTGCAGTGCTGACAGACAGTGTCCAGCAGGTCCGTCATTACATAATATATACCTGTCCGGCTGCAGTACTAGTGTGATATATATATATTTTTTAATTTTATCTCATTATCATCCAGTCTATATAGCAGCAGACACAGTACGGTAGTCCACGGCTGTAGCTACCTCTGTGTCGGCGGTCGCTCGTCCATCCATAATTGTATACCACCTACCCGTGGTTTTTTTTTTTCTATCTTCTTGATACTAGTAGCTTACTTTAGGAGTCTGCAGTGCTGACAGACAGTGTCCAGCAGGTCCGTCATTACATAATATATACCTGTCCGGCTGCAGTACTAGTGTGATATATATATATATATTTTAATTTTATCTCATTATCATCCAGTCTATATTAGCAGCAGACACAGTACGGTAGTCCACGGCTGTAGCTACCTCTGTGTCGGCAGTCGCTCGTCCATCCATAATTGTATACCACCTACCCGTGGTTTTTTTTTTTCTATCTTCTTGATACTAGTAGCTTACTTTAGGAGTCTGCAGTGCTGAGTCTGACAGACAGTGTCCAGCAGGTCCGTCATTACATAATATATACCTGTCCGGCTGCAGTACTAGTGTGATATATATATATATTTTAATTTTATCTCATTATCATCCAGTCTATATTAGCAGCAGACACAGTACGGTAGTCCACGGCTGTAGCTACCTCTGTGTCGGCAGTCGCTCGTCCATCCATAATTGTATACCACCTACCCGTGGTTTTTTTTTTTTCTATCTTCTTGATACTAGTAGCTTACTTTAGGAGTCTGCAGTGCTGACAGACAGTGTCCAGCAGGTCCGTCATTACATAATATATACCTGTCCGGCTGCAGTACTAGTGTGATATATATATATTTTTTAATTTTATCTCATTATCATCCAGTCTATATTAGCAGCAGACACAGTACGGTAGTCCACGGCTGTAGCTACCTCTGTGTCGGCGGTCGCTCGTCCATCCATAATTGTATACCACCTACCCGTGGTTTTTTTTTTCTATCTTCTTGATACTAGTAGCTTACTTTAGGAGTCTGCAGTGCTGACAGACAGTGTCCAGCAGGTCCGTCATTACATAATATATACCTGTCCGGCTGCAGTACTAGTGTGATATATATATATATATTTTAATTTTATCTCATTATCATCCAGTCTATATTAGCAGCAGACACAGTACGGTAGTCCACGGCTGTAGCTACCTCTGTGTCGGCAGTCGCTCGTCCATCCATAATTGTATACCACCTACCCGTGGTTTTTTTTTTTCTATCTTCTTGATACCAGTAGCTTACTTTAGGAGTCTGCAGTGCTGACAGACAGTGTCCAGCAGGTCCGTCATTACATAATATGTACCTGTCCGGCTGCAGTACTAGTGTGATATATATATATATTTTAATTTTATCTCATTATCATCCAGTCTATATTAGCAGCAGACACAGTACGGTAGTCCACGGCTGTAGCTACCTCTGTGTCGGCAGTCGCTCGTCATCCATAAGTATACTAGTATCCATCCATCTCCATTGTTTACCTGAGGTGCCTTTTAGTTGTGCCTATTAAAATATGGAGAACAAAAATGTTGAGGTTCCAAAAATAGGGAAAGATCAAGATTGACTTCCACCTCGTGCTGAAGCTGCTGCCACTAGTCATGGCCGAGACGATGAAATGCCAGCAACGTCGTCTGCCAAGGCCGATGCCCAATGTCATAGTACAGAGCATGTAAAATCCAAAACACCAAATATCAGTATAAAAAGGACTCAAAAATCTAAAATAAAATTGTCGGAGGAGAAGCGTAAACTTGCCAATATACCATTTACCACACGGAGTGACAAGGAACGGCTGAGGCCCTGGCCTATGTTCATGGCTAGTGGTTCAGCTTCACATGAGGATGGAAGCACTCAGCCTCTCGCTAGAAAAATGAAAAGACTCAAGCTGGCAAAAGCACAGCAAAGAACTGTGCGTTCCTCGAAATCCCAAATCCACAAGGAGAGTCCAATTGTGTCGGTTGCGATGCCTGACCTTCCCAACACTGAACGTGAAGAGCATGCGCCTTCCACCATTTGCACGCCCCCTGCAAGTGCTGGAAGGAGCACCCACAGTCCAGTTCCTGATAGTCAGATTGAAGATGTCAGTGTTGAAGTACACCAGGATGAGGAGGATATGGGTGTTGCTGGCGCTGGGGAGGAAATTGACAAGGAGGATTCTGATGGTGAGGTGGTTTGTTTAAGTCAGGCACCCGTGGAGACACCTGTTGTCCGTGGGAGGAATATGGCCATTGACATGCCTGGTGAAAATACCAAAAAAATCAGCTCTTCGGTGTGGAAGTATTTCAACAGAAATGCGGACAACATTTGTCAAGCCGTGTGTTGCCTTTGTCAAGCTGTAATAAGTAGGGGTAAGGACGTTAACCACCTCGGAACATCCTCCCTTATACGTCACCTGCAGCGCATTCATAATAAGTCAGTGACAAGTTCAAAAACTTTGGGCGACAGCGGAAGCAGTCCACTGACCAGTAAATCCCTTCCTCTTGTAACCAAGCTCACGCAAACCACCCCACCAACTCCCTCAGTGTCAATTTCCTCCTTCCCCAGGAATGCCAATAGTCCTGCAGGCCATGTCACTGGCAATTCTGACGAGTCCTCTCCTGCCTGGGATTCCTCCGATGCATCCTTGCGTGTAACGCCTACTGCTGCTGGCGCTGCTGTTGTTGCTGCTGGGAGTCGATGGTCATCCCAGAGGGGAAGTCGTAAGCCCACTTTTACTACTTCCACCAAGCAATTGACTGTCCAACAGTCCTTTGCGAGGAAGATGAAATATCACAGCAGTCATCCTGTTGCAAAGCGGATAACTGAGGCCTTGACAACTATGTTGGTGTTAGACGTGCGTCCGGTATCCGCCGTTAGTTCACAGGGAACTAGACAATTTCTTGAGGTAGTGTGCCCCCGTTACCAAATACCATCTAGGTTCCACTTCTCTAGGCAGGCGATACCGAGAATGTACACGGACGTCAGAAAAAGACTCACCAGTGTCCTAAAAAATGCAGTTGTACCCAATGTCCACTTAACCACGGACATGTGGACAAGTGGAGCAGGGCAGGGTCAGGACTATATGACTGTGACAGCCCACTGGGTAGATGTATGGACTCCCGCCGCAAGAACAGCAGCGGCGGCACCAGTAGCAGCATCTCGCAAACGCCAACTCTTTCCTAGGCAGGCTACGCTTTGTATCACCGGTTTCCAGAATACGCACACAGCTGAAAACCTCTTACGGCAACTGAGGAAGATCATCGCGGAATGGCTTACCCCAATTGGACTCTCCTGTGGATTTGTGGCATCGGACAATGCCAGCAATATTGTGTGTGCATTAAATATGGGCAAATTCCAGCACGTCCCATGTTTTGCACATACCTTGAATTTGGTGGTGCAGAATTATTTAAAAAACGAGAGGGGCGTGCAAGAGATGCTGTCGGTGGCCAGAAGAATTGCGGGACACTTTCGGCGTACAGGCACCACGTACAGAAGACTGGAGCACCACCAAAAACGCCTGAACCTGCCCTGCCATCATCTGAAGCAAGAAGTGGTAACGAGGTGGAATTCAACCCTATATATGCTTCAGAGGTTGGAGGAGCAGCAAAAGGCCATTCAAGCCTATACAATTGAGCACGATATAGGAGGTGGAATGCACCTGTCTCAAGCGCAGTGGAGAATGATTTCAACGTTGTGCAAGGTTCTGCTGCCCTTTGAACTTGCTACACGTGAAGTCAGTTCAGACACTTCCAGCCTGAGTCAGGTCATTCCCCTCATCAGGCTTTTGCAGAAGAAGCTGGAGACATTGAAGGAGGAGCTAACACAGAGCGATTCCGCTAGGCATGTGGGACTTGTGGATGGAGCCCTTAATTCGCTTAACAAGGATTCACGGGTGGTCAATCTGTTGAAATCAGAGCACTATATTTTGGCCACCGTGCTCGATCCTAGATTTAAAACCTACCTTGGATCTCTCTTTCCGGCACACACAAGTCTGCTGGGGTTCAAAGACCTGCTGGTGAGAAAATTGTCAAGTCAAGCGGAACGCGACCTGTCAACATCTCCTCCTTCACATTCTCCCGCAACTGGGGGTGCGAGGAAAAGGCTCAGAATTCCGAGCCCACCCGCTGGCGGTGATGCAGGGCAGTCTGGAGCGACTGCTGATGCTGACATCTGGTCCGGACTGAAGGACCTGCCAACGATTACGGACATGTCGTCTACTGGCACTGCATATGATTCTCTCCCCATTGAAAGAATGGTGGAGGATTATATGAGTGACCGCATCCAAGTAGGCACGTCAGACAGTCCGTACTTATACTGGCAGGAAAAAGAGGCAATTTGGAGGCCCTTGCACAAACTGGCTTTATTCTACCTAAGTTGCCCTCCCACAAGTGTGTACTCCGAAAGAGTGTTTAGTGCCGCCGCTCACCTTGTCAGCAATCGGCGTACGAGGTTACTTCCAGAAAATGTGGAGAAGATGATGTTCATTAAAATGAATTATAATCAATTCCTCCGTGGAGACATTGACCAGCAGCAATTGCCTCCACAAAGTACACAGGGAGCTGAGATGGTGGATTCCAGTGGGGACGAATTGATAATCTGTGAGGAGGGGGATGTACACGGTGATATATCGGAGGATGATGATGAGGTGGACATCTTGCCTCTGTAGAGCCAGTTTGTGCAAGGAGAGATTAATTGCTTCTTTTTTGGTGGGGGTCCAAACCAACCCGTCATTTCAGTCACAGTCGTGTGGCAGACCCTGTCACTGAAATGATGGGTTGGTTAAAGTGTGCATGTCCTGTTTATACAACATAAGGGTGGGTGGGAGGGCCCAAGGACAATTCCATCTTGCACCTCTTTTTTCTTTCATTTTTCTTTGCGTCATGTGCTGTTTGGGGAGTATTTTTTTGAAGGGCCATCCTGCGTGACACTGCAGTGCCACTCCTAGATGGGCCAGGTGTTTGTGTCGGCCACTAGGGTCGCTTATCTTACTCACACAGCTACCTCATTGCGCCTCTTTTTTTCTTTGCGTCATGTGCTGTTTGGGGAGTGTTTTTTGGAAGGGCCATCCTGCGTGACACTGCAGTGCCACTCCTAGATGGGCCAGGTGTTTGTGTCGGCCACTAGGGTCGCTTATCTTACTCACACAGCTACCTCATTGCGCCTCTTTTTTTCTTTGCGTCATGTGCTGTTTGGGGAGTGTTTTTTGGAAGGGCCATCCTGCGTGACACTGCAGTGCCACTCCTAGATGGGCCAGGTGTTTGTGTCGGCCACTAGGGTCGCTTATCTTACTCACACAGCTACCTCATTGCGCCTCTTTTTTTCTTTGCGTCATGTGCTGTTTGGGGAGTGTTTTTTGGAAGGGCCATCCTGCGTGACACTGCAGTGCCACTCCTAGATGGGCCAGTTGTTTGTGTCGGCCACTAGGGTCGCTTAGCTTACTCACACAGCTACCTCATTGCGCCTCTTTTTTTCTTTGCGTCATGTGCTGTTTGGGGAGTGTTTTTTGGAAGGGCCATCCTGCGTGACACTGCAGTGCCACTCCTAGATGGGCCAGGTGTTTGTGTCGGCCACTAGGGTCGCTTAGCTTAGTCATCCAGCGACCTCGGTGCAAATTTTAGGACTAAAAATAATATTGTGAGGTGTGAGGTGTTCAGAATAGACTGAAAATGAGTGGAAATTATGGTTTTTGAGGTTAATAATACTTTGGGATCAAAATGACCCCCAAATTCTATGATTTAAGCTGTTTTTTTAGTGTTTTTTGAAAAAAAACACCCGAATCCAAAACACACCCGAATCCGACAAAAAAAATTCGGTGAGGTTTTGCCAAAACGCGGTCGAACCCAAAACACGGCCGCAGAACCGAACCCAAAACCAAAACACAAAGCCCTAAAAATTTCAAGTGCACATCTCTAGTTGACAGTCACCGTAAGTTCTTCATGATGTTTCCAGCAAGGCTGCGGATTTTCACCGACTCGGGACATTTGCATTTTACTAACCCTGCAGATGCAGCAGCTTTTCTGAAAGAGGAAGCTGATGGGAAACATAGTTCAGATATTACTGATGGTTGATTCATTGCCTTATAAGTGTCGACTTCTATAGATTTAAATATGTCTGTTTCCGTTTTTATTCTGACATGTTCTAAACACTGGAATATAGTCCTATGGGTGTGGTGGCAGTTTCTTTTAGATGCTATTTTATACCATTATTATGCTGGTGGTGAGGGGAGGAGCTGTGTCGGTTTTTCTTATTTTATTTGTACGTTTCTGATGGACTTCCCTATGTTTGGGACCCTCGAGGTACAGACTGGGGATGGTTACTGGAGGTCCTATTTGCAAATATTGTTATTCTGCTCATGCTGTTTCTTTACCGACATGATCCTGTTTTGTTTTTGTCTCCTACTGTTCTTCCCTTATTCTTCCCCTCTATATCTTTTCTGTCTGGCTTCACGATTCGAGAATTTATTTCATTATATATATACTAAATGTACTAATGTCTGTTAAAATTGGATCGCTAAACATTCGTGGTATTCATACACCGGCCAAACGTCGGAAATTATTGATGTATCTAAATAAATTGTCTGTGGATATCATCTGCTTACAAGAAACCCATTTGCTGGCCCCTGAAGTCAAAAAACTACAAATGTTGAATTGGGTATTACTGGGTTCATCCTCTTATAATACTAAATCGAGTGGTGTGGCAATTCTTGCCAAACGCTCTCTCGATCTCCAAGTTTCGTCTGTGGTTACTGATTTGGAAGGCCGCTATGTTATAGTGGAGACTGTATTTGAAGGTATCCGTTATAATATTTGTAGTATATATGCCCCTACGCCTTATAAAAAATCATATATGACAAAAATGCTAGCCAAGCTCCATACCTATGACCCATCTACACTGATAATTTGTGGAGATTTTAATTTAATTGCGTCCTTTCTGGATCGATCTCCTCCTCTGAAGTCTTTACTACGACTTCCTAGGTTAGGTATTGATTTCTTTACTAAATCATTGAATGTGATAGACTCTTGGAGAGCACTCAACCCCATAGAGAGAGAGTATTCTTGTCTTTCCATGACTCACAACACATGGTCACGTATTGATTATATTTTTGTTGCTAACTCCTTATTTCCTAAAGTTCAATCGGCGTCTATTGAGCCCCCGTTTTTATCTGATCATGGCCTAATTTGTATTGTTTTACGTTTTAAAAAATCTGATAATATTAACCCTATGTGGAAGTTCCCGGTTTACCTGACTAAATCAAATTTATTTAAAGACAGATTAGTGCAAAATTGGAATGATTATGTTTCTCATAATGAGGAATATGCAATAAATAACCCTTCGATTTTTTGGCAGACAGCTAAAGCAGTTTTAAGGGGTGACCTTAAACAGTTCCATTCCCAAATGATGAAAAAGAGAAATGACTCTTATATTAGTCTTCAGTCTCAACTTTCTAATGCATTTCAATTATTTAAGCAGTCCCCTTCCCCTCTTACTAAGACTCAATATATTAATGCCCAAACACATTTTAATGAATTTCAACAAATGAGTGGAGATAAATATTTGGTTAATGTAAATTCTAAATTTTATAAATTTGGTAATAAGACTGGAAAGCTTCTTACTAATCTTCTGCAAGGTTCTAGACATAAGACAGTGGTGCACCCTTTAAAAACCTCGGATGGCTCTCTTACTACGTCGGATCATCACATAGCGAATACTCTGAAGTCTTTTTATGAAACTCTATATTCTTCTCCTTCTGTTACTACCGACTCTAGTTCTTCTTCTTCATCCCTTTGGGATTTTCTTTCCTTACCTCAGCTTTCTGATTCTTTCTCACAAACTTTGATAGCGCCGATTACCCCAGAGGAAGTATCTAAAGTTATTAAACAGTTGCAATTGGCAAAAGCTCCTGGCCCAGATGGCTTTTCTACTGAATTCTACCACTTGATGAGTACGCTTATAGATAAACCGTTAGCAGATTGCTTTAATCATGTCATCGAAAGTGGTAAACTCCCTTTACATTTTTCGGATGCGATTGTTAAGGTTTTACCCAAGGAAGGCCGAGATTTAAATCTTCCTGGTTCATATAGACCTGTATCGCTCCTAAATAATGACTATAAGATATTTACAAAAATCTTAGCAGAACGTTTAAAACCTATTCTGCCTTTATTGATCCATAAAGATAAAACTGGATTCATTACAGGACGTCACTCGGTGGTAAATGTGAGGAGTGTTCTAGCTGCGATACAACATGTTTGTTCTAATGCTTCTTCCTCGTCTTCGTCTCAGATTGTGGTTACGTTAGACGCGGAAAAGCATTTGATTTAGTATTATTGCCCCACTTATTTAAAACTTTATCTAATTTTGGTTTTCCTTCCCAATTTATTGATATTCTCCGCATTCTATACTCTAACCCTAAATCTCAGGTAGCTTGTAACGGTATTCTATCTTCTGCCTTTTTCTTAAACAGGGGAACTAGACAAGGCTGTCCTTTGTCCCCTCTCCTCTTCGCTATTGCTATCCGAGGGTCACCATTGATTAAGGGTATTAAAATTAATTCAGAGAAATTAAAGATAGGATTATTTGCAGATGATGCCCTTCTTTTTCTTTCAGAGCCTTCCAGTTCATTACCAGCTTTGTTTAATTTGATTGACTCTTTTAGTAAAGTATCAGGGTATAAAATTAATATAATAAAATCAGAAGTGCTCCTTTTGGGTACTACTGATTTGGACTTTTTAAAATCTCTGAATATTCCTCTAGCTCTTGCCTCTTCCCACATTAAGTATCTAGGAATACAAATTTGTTCGGATTTATCTCAGATGTATTTGGCCAATTTTACTTCAGTAATATCAAAAATAGCTATGAAGCTTGAGTCATGGAGAGACTTGCCTCTCTCTCTCTTGGGAAGATTGGCTGTTGTTCAATCTATATTATTTCCAAAATTGTTTTATTGTATGCAACAAATACCAATAGCTTTATCTGTTTCAGATTTTAGGAAATTTATCTGGCAGGGCAAACGCCCACGAATTTCTAGGGCAAAGATGGTTGTACACAGACGAAAAGGAGGCTTAGGGTATCCTGATTTGCCAGCTTATTCACTTTCTATCTTTTTTAGATATATTAATGCTTGGATTTTAAATAAATCTGAATATGTAGATTTAGCTTTAGAATCTGCAATATTTTTTCCATATGCTCCAGGCGCTCTTTTACAATCTAAATTATCATTACTTCCTCAATGGATTAAGACTCATGTCCTTTTTGTAGATACCTATAAAGCATGGCTAGCCATCAATAATAGATTTAAAACTAACCCGTACGTGACCCAATTTATACCTTTATGGGGAAACCCCTCATTCCCTCCAACTTTGTCTAATTCAAGATTTACAGTGTGGAAGATGAAAGGGTTATATTTATCATATAAAGTGTTTGACCCAAGAGGCTCGATTTCTGCATTTTCTGATATTTGCCTTACTTATTCTATTCCACGACATCATATGTTCATGTATTTCCAAACACGTCATTTTTTTACTTCTATTAAAGAATCAAAGCCTTTCATACCTAAGATGGGTGTTCATTTATCCCAAGTGAAATCTGTTGATATGTTGTTTACTTTTCTCTTGACTAAAAATTACAAAGTTAAATATTTATATCAACTAATTGTGGGTGATATTGAACATGTGCAATGGGATATTTTGTTGCAGAAATGGAAAACAGATATTCCTTCTTTGACTGATCTTTCAGAATTGACGGAATTATCTGTTATATCTTCGAAGGTTCTGTCTTCTGCATATTTGCAAGAATTATATGTACGGATGGTACATAGAGCATATATTACTCCACATCAAAGGAGACATATGGTTAAAGAAGAACAGGGTTCATGTATCAAATGTGGGACCGCAATTGCAAATGTTATTCACTGCACATGGGATTGCTGTAAGCTGAGAATCTTTTGGTGTAAGATGACATGTTTTCTAAATTCAATGTTTGGTTTGCAGTTGAGTCCAGATCCGAAGGCTTGTCTTGGGCTTAGTTTTTCTGCTTGGTGTCTGGGAAACAACAAAAAACATATTTTACCTCTTCTTATTACTATTCTAACTATATGTAAAAAAAATGTATATTACTTCATTGGACTAAAAAATCAGCCCCTTCAATTTTAGAGGTCAAACGTAAATTGACAAATATTTTATATTATGAAAGGAAATATGCCTGTCTAAATGTAGGTGCGACTGTACAAAAAAATTATTTTAAATGGGCTCCATTTATAGACACTTTGGATCCGGATGTTCAGATACATATCTATAGAGTCTTTGGAGATTTTTCTCTTTAAGATTTTTTAGACTGGTGTTGTTTTAATTTGAAACCCAATTTCCTTTTGATGATCTTACTAGATAAATGTACAACTATATTTTTAGTATTTTGAAAAGTTTTTAAATTGTGGAGCATTGTCTATTATCTACTATCTCTTTCTTTTTTCTATCTTTATCCTATTTCTATCTTACTTCTTCTTTTCTACATCCTTCCCATCCCCCCTCCCAGGTATTTTAATTTATGTTTGTGGTCCATACTAAGTCAAGAAGTTTTGTTTACTTCAAGGTTGTGTCTCGCAATTTTTGTAATATGATAGAGGGTGAGGAATGTGCCATTGGTGGTGATTCCGAGTTGTTCGCTCTGTAATTTTTTTCGCATCGCAGCGATTTTCCGCTTATTGCGCATGCACAATGTTCGCACTGCAACTGGGCCAAGTAAATTTGCTATGAAGATTGGTATTTTACTCACGGCATTACGAGGTTTTTTTCTTCGTTCTGGTGATCGTAATGTGATTGACAGGAAGTGGGTGTTTCTGGGCGAAAACTGGCCGTTTTATGGGAGTGTGTGAAAAAACGCTATCATTTCTGGGAAAAACGCGGGAGTGGCTGGAGAAACTAAGGAGTGTCTGGCCGAACGCTGGGTGTGTTTGTGACGTCAAACCAGGAACGACAAGCACTGAACTGATCGCAGTGGAAGAGTAAGTGTCGAGCTACTCAGAAACTGCAAAGAAATTTCAATTCGCAATTTTGAGAACCTTTCGTTCGCAATTTTGATAAGCTAAGATTCACTCCCAGTAGGCGGCGGCTTAGCGTGTGCAATGCTGCTAAAAGCAGCTTGCGAGCGAACAACTCGGAATGAGGGCCATTGTTCGTTGTTATGTATGTATAATCTTTGCATAATGCTAATTCTTTTTAATACTGGCACGTATTTGGCGTTTGTATTATAACGAGACCATTGTTATGACTTTGTATTTTATTTTCCTTTTTGGAAAGAACGCTTTTACTAATTTTCGTCTGTTTTCAACTCTTCTGATTTGTACGATGAATAATTTCAATAAAAATATCTTTAAAAAAAAAAAATTAGTTCTGTGTCTGCAATGGCACTTATTCACAGGCATGAATCATTAACTCATTGTAGTACATGGAGACACAGTTTATACCAAAATCTTAAGCTAATACTGTTCATTATAATATAAAAGATAATAATTTAATGCAGATCAGTGAATTATTTTTCTATCGTTGGCTTATAGTTACAATGAAATGTGAATAAATGTAACACATACCTCCCAACATGACCCTCTCCAGGAGTGACAATTTGCTCTGCTTCTGGACTTTCCGCTTAATTTATGATTGCTGGCACCTGTGTTGAACAGGTAAATGGATAAAAAAAAGTGTTTCAGCACATGTGGTAGCAATCATAAATTAAGAGCGAAGTCCAGGGTTGGCAAGTGACTAAGGGGGTAATTCAGACCTGATCGCTATGCTGCGTTTTCTCACAGCCTGCGATCAGGTCCAAACTGCGCATGCATATGCACCACAAATGCACAGGTGAGTCAGACGACTGCAACAGGCATTGGTGCATCATACCTCCCAACATGACCCTCTCCAGGAGGGACAGAATGCTCTGCTCCTGGACTTCACTCTTAATGTATGATTGCCCTCACCTGTGCTGAAACACCTTTCTTATCCATTAGCCTGTTCAACACAGGTGCCGGCAATCATACATTAAGAGAAAAGTCCAGAAGCAGAGCATTGTGTCCCTCCTGGAGAGGGTCATGTTGGGAGGTATGGGTGCATAGTGATGGGATGGTGCGGAAAAAGCGATCGCATGGGTGATCACAAGGAGATTGACAGGAAGACGGTGTTTGTGGGTGGCAACTGACCGTTTTCCTGGTAGTGTCTGGAAAAACGCAGGTGAGTCCAAGCGTTTTCAGGGAGGGTGTCTGACGTCAATCCTGGTCGCGGACAGGCTGAAGTGATCGCAGCGGCTGAGTAAGTCCAATCAGTTTGTGCAGCTCTGCTACACATGCGTTCGCACACTTGCACAGCTCAAATACCCTCCCCCATTAGGTGGCGACTATCTGATCGCAGGACAGCAAAAATCGCTGCCCAGCGATCAGGTCTGAATTAGGCCCTAAGTCATACATTCCCAACCTCGGTCCTCAAAGCACACTAACAGTGCAGATTTTAGTGGTATCCAGGCTTGAGCACAGGTGGCTTAATTAGCAAATCAGTTATTTTGATTTAACCATCTGTACTGAAGCCTGGCTATCACTAAAACCTTCACTATTAGTGTGCCTTGAGGACCGAGGTTGGGAATGCTTGATCTAAGATTTTGGAAGCGGTATCACAGGTGTTAGGTTCCTAAGTGATGGACCCTTTCCCTAAGATATTGTTCTCCATACCATGGGCGTGATTCAGACCTGATCGATAGGCTGCGTTTTCATACAGCGGGTGATCAGGTTTAAATTGCGCATGCATATGCACTGCAGTGCGCATTCGCGTCACATGGGTACAATGCGGATCGCCGCTCAGCGATGGGTTTGTGTGACGGATCCATTTACACGGGTGTTCGCAAGGAGATTGACAGGGAGAAGGTGTTTGTGGGTGGCAACTGACCGTTTTCTGCGAGTGTTTGGAAAAACGCAGGCATGTCCAAGCGTTTGCAGGGTGGGTGTCTGACGTCAATTTCGGTCCTGAACAGGCTGAAGCGCTCACAGCGGCTGAGTAAGTCCTGGGCTGTGCAGACACTGTACAAAATCTGTTTGTACAGTTCTGCTACACATGTGTTTGCACACTTGCACAGCTAAAATACACTCCCCCTGTAGGCGGTGACTATCTGATCGCAGCAGTGCAAAAATCGCCTGCTAGTGATCAGGTCTGAATTAGGTCCTCTATTACTTGTATGTGGTTTAGAGAGGTACAAGAAATTGTGAGTTCAATGACAGCAATCTCCATAAGGAAGTTTCTTTTATTGTGCAACAAAGAATTCTGGATGGAAGGTGATTACTGAATACATGGTAATAATCAACCACAAGATTAAAGAGGACAATTGTAATGAAGAATAAACTCACTTTAGATGTTATTATGGAATCAGAGTTTTACCTATACCTCACAATACACTGGAACATTCAATAATTTAAGAATGCAATCAGTCTAATCAAAGATATATGCTTATTCCGAATAAAAATATGACAAGAAAAAGACAATGAAGATGATTAAGAATATAATTGTAATGAAGAATAATCACTATTTCCCTAAACAAATTATGACAAGCTTTGCGGGCAATATATGTTGGAGCTCAAGGATCTCACAGTGCCACAGTGTTGCAATAGGGGCTGTGGTACACTGTACTGGTTGCACAAGGGATGGAGATCATACAGTGCCATAGTTTTGCAATAGAGCTGTGGTGTAATGGCACTTATAGAATAAATATTGGTCCTGAGATTCTTAGAGAATGTCACTGTACTTCAGTGTTGCACAAGGATGTAGGTAGCAAAGGTGTCTTGGACAATCTAACAATCAACTGTCTCTGTAGTAATTATCTCTTTAAACAAATGGCTCAGTCTTTACTCTCCAACAAGGCTCTGCTTGCTCTATGCTCACCAGCCAATCCAATCTTGCCACTTCAGAAAACAGAACACATGACCTGGCTCTCATCTGTGCCTTAAGCCCTGCTTTGCCAGTCATGGAAGCTTCAGGTGCAAACACTTCTATTTATGTTTTAAAGGGGCATATACAGTTTTTCTGGGGTACCACATAAATACCAAATTGCTCTAATGACATTGTAAATTACACATCAGGATTCAGGTTATACAAGACTTACAAAAGAGCGAACGTCATCCCACTGCACAAAAGTTGAAGCAAGGAAGGGGCAATCAACTGCCGACCAGTGATCCTTACATCAGTAGTAGGGAAATTGATGGAAACACTCTTAAAGGAAAGAATTGTAGATTATCTCAAATCCTGCAATTTACAAGATTCCAAACAGCATGGAATCCCAGGGGGGGGATGGGGGGGGTGGGGGTGTTGGGGGATGGGGGGGAGCATATCAAACAAACATTATTTACTTTTTTAACTGTGTGACTAAACTAATAGATAAAGAAGGAGCTGTAGATATTGCTTATCTAGACTTTAGTAAGGCTTTTGACACTTGCACATCGCAGACTGCTAAATAAATTTGAAAGCTTGGGAATGAATACCAAGATGGTTGAATGGATGAGATCTTGGTTGAAGGATAGAAAACAGAGTTTAGTAAATGGAGGACATTCACAGGAGGTATATGTTATCAGTGGAATACCCCAGGGATCTGTACTTGGACCAGTGCTTTTAATATCTTTAGTGGTGACTTTGCAAATGGCATTAAAGGGAAAGTATGTCTTTTTGCAGATGACACAAAGGTATGCAACAGGGTAGACACACCAGGAGGGGAAAAACAAATGATTAGGGATCTAGATAGACTAGAGGAATGGTCAAGTGTGTGGCAATTACAATTTAATGCCAAAAAAATTTAAAATCATGCACTTGGGTCTCAAATATCCAAAGGCTAAATAAAGTATAATGGCACTATACTGGAAACTACTGAGGAGGAAAGGGATCTAGGAGTCACTATTTCAGGTGACTTACAGTAAAGGCTAGTAACCAATGTAACAAAGCAATGAGGAAGGCTAATCAGATGCTTGGTTGCATAGGGAGAGGAATCAGCAGCAGAAAGAAGTAATAATGCCACTGTATAGGTCATTGGTACTGCCTCATCCAGAATACTGTGTTCAACTCTGAAGACCACATCTTTAGAAGGATATTAATACATAAGAGGCTGTACAAAGAAGGGCAACTAAAATGGTGCATGGCCTACTGTACATCACAAAACATACCCAGAAAAACTAAAAAAACTAAATATGTATAGTTTGGAGCATAGAAGGGAAAGGGGAGACATGATAGAATCTTTCAAATGTATTAAGGGTTTTAACAAAGTCCATGAGGGAAACATTCCTCAAATTAAGAGAAGTATTAGAACAAGAGGACATGCACTGAAATTGGAGGGAGGTAGGTTCAGGGGAAATTTGAGGAAAAATTACTTCACAGAAAGGGTAGTGGACAAGTGGAATAGCCTCCCACCAGGGGTGGTAGAGACTAAGACAGTAGAGTAATTTAAACATGCATTGGATAGACATAAGGATATCCTTACAAAGAAATAAGAATCAAATAAGATATGAGGTAAAAATATACTAAAAAACTAGATGGGCCCAGTGGTTCTTGTGGTTTGTCTGCCGTCAAATTCTATGTTTCTATCTGACTGGGTGCATCCTGTGTGACCAGGGCCCTCATTCCGAGTTGTTCGCTCGCTAGCTGCTTTTAGCAGCATTGCACACGCTAGGCCGCCACCCTCTGGGAGTGTATCTTTGCTTAGTAGAATTGCGAACGAAAGAGTAGCAGAATTGCAAATAAATAATTCTTAGCAGTTTCTGAGTAGCTCGAGACTTACTCCAACATTGCGATCAGCTCAGCCCGTTTCGTTCCTGGTTTGACGTCACAAACACGCCCTGCGTTCGGCCAGCCACTCCCCCGTTTCTCCAGCCACTCCTGCGTTTTATCCTGGCACGCCTGCATTTTTCCACACACTCCCAGAAAACGGTCAGTTTCCGCCCAGAAACACCCACTTCCTGTCAATCACACTCCGATCACTTCAACAATGAAAATTCTTTGTTCGGGCGTGAGTAAATCTACTAAGTTTTGTGCTAAATTACTTAGCGCATGCGCACTGCGTACCATGCGCATTTTTGCATTAATCGCTCCGTTGCGAAAATCGGCAACGAGCGAACAACTCGGAATGACCCCCAGGTCCGATAAAGCACTTGCTGGTGTGGTCGCATCTGATGCGACCATGACAGGCAAGTGGTAAAAGGCAGATTACAGGTGCTGTTAATTAACCTAGTTTCTGGCTGACAACTGATTGAGACAAAACCTGGACTGGACCCTTCAGTCCTGCTACTGCTGCTCTGCTAAACCTGGAAAATCCTTATGTTCCACATTAACTCCATGTGGAACTATGCTGTCCCTGCCACAGTCCTCCCCCCTTAGCTTTAACCACTCTGGTGAAGCTAAGAAAAGACGCCCCAATGTTAGCAGAGCTGCCCAGCAAATGATGGCTTACTCATGCCAGGCATATCTTGATCTCTAGGTGCATGCACAATGCTAACATGGCTTACAAATGAACGCGCCTTCTGGGTTCCTTTCCCCCAACCAAAGCAAGCATGAGCTATTCATTTACATACAGTAATGTATCGGCCGTGTTGTGTTTGTCATTTCCGAAGCAGTGCATCCAGTCCATTAAATCTCAAGTCTCACAGGGGGTGGGATTAGTGGTGGGGGAGGTTGCCTATTAAAGCAATAGGGTGGCCCAGGAAGAAGTACAGTAAACTCAGTCTCATAAATATAACACTCGTAATTTGAAAAGCCACACTTGTATATTTGTGTAAAAAGTAGCATTATATCTGTTTAAAAATTAGCATCCAGAGTTATTTTTTGAATTTTCTCAAAACAAGTTCTGTCATACTTTGTATACAGACTCAGACATGCACACAGATATACAGTCAAAATTAGAAAAAATAACTTTAAGCGCTACTTTTTACACAGATATACACTACAAGTGTGACTTTTCAAATGACGAGAGCCTTATCTTTATTAGACTGAGTTTACTGTACTTATTCTTGGGCCTCCCCATTGCTTTAATAGGCAGCCTCCCCCACCCCTGAGACTTGTGATTTTACGGACTGGGTGTACTGCTTAGTAAAACACAACACGGCTTGTACACTACTGTATGCAAATGAATTGCTCATGCTGTCATTTACTAAGCAGTACACCCAATCCGTGAAATCACAAGTCTCAAAGGGGTAGGATTGGGCGTGGGGGAGGCTGCCTATTAAAACAATGGGGAGGCACGGGAAGAAGTACATTAAACTTTTTCTTATAAAGATAACACTCTCGTAATTTGAAAAGTCACATTTGTATTGTATAGTTGTTTAAAAATAGGAAAAATAGAAAAAAAAATCTGGATGCTATATTTTACACAGATATACAAGTGTGTCCTTTGCAGGAATCAAACCCTAGCTCAAGGGCATGTTAACCATCGGTGACATCATTATGCCAAGAGAGCCTTGGAGACCGGTGATTGACACCTGCAGTGACATAGTGATGTCGCGCATTGTAATTTTTTTTTATAGTGCTGTGTGTCCAAACTCTGTCATTGATTGTAATGATTTTTTCTTTTAGAGAGCTGTGTAGAACTCTGAACTGTGCTTTTCTTTGTGTGCATCGGAGACGCTGAACCAATCTGAGATCATCTAAAAGAGTATTTCTTAAACTACAAGCATCATTTGACTTTGCAATGGAGACTTCACACATGCGCAATGGTGGTTTTCAAAAGCGACACCTGGTGGACAAACACCAGTATTAGTGGGAGAAGCCTGTAATCTTTATATAATTGGATGTATGTATGTGTGTCTGTTCCAGCATAACTATGGAAGGCCCAGACCAATGTACACCAAACTTGGTACACATATGCCTTACAATCAGGAAACAAATACTTTGGGGGTAATACACCCCTAGCACCCCCAGGGGTGGAGGTGGGAAAGGGGTGACATGTAAAAATCCATGGTTTTCAGCATAACTCTGGAATGCATGGAGCAATGTACACCAAACTTGGTACACATATGACTTACAATCTGGAAAAAATACTGTAGGTGTAAGACACCCCTAGCACCACTAGGGGTGGGGGTGGGAAGGGGGTGACATGTAAAAATCCATAGTTTTCGGCATAACTTTGGAATGCCTGGAGCAATGTACACCAAACTTGGTACACATATGACTTACAATCTGGAAAAAAAATACTGTGGGGTAACACACCCCTAGGGGTGGAGGTGGGAAGCGGATGACATGTAAAAATCCATAGTTTTCGGAGTTCAGCCCCCATCATGGGGGGTGAGAAGGGGTAGTGAACATAACATACAGCAGGCGGATCTTTGCCTGTCGTCCCAGCACAGTATTGAGCAGGGCACCATCAGAGGCAGGACGGGCAGAGTAGGAGGCATATTATTCTCCTCAGCACCAGCATTTTGACAGCATCAATCCGGGGAAGCCCAGAGGTGCAGCCTGAAAAATATTGCCATTATTCTTTAAATACCGTAATGAAGCACGGGTATTCAGCTAGTATACATATATATATATATATATATATGTATGTTACTATATTCCATAAGCAGAACCACATTTACCTGGGAGAGTGGCCTCTTAATCCACAGATCTTTCAACAATTTGTTCGAAAGTGGGGCCTCCTTCCACATGTGGTTCTCATGGCCTCTCAACACATCTCCAAAGTTTTGCAGTTTTGTGCAAAATTTAGATATCCACTGGTTTTTACAGTGGATGCCATGATGGTTCTGCAGGACTTTCATCCAGTGTACATGTTTCCACCAACCCCAATGTTACTTTGGGTACCCAAGTGCATCTAAAATCAATAAGTGACTGGCCGTGCAGGTTGTGCCATGCCAACATTCTCAAAATGTCAGTTGGTCCAGGGTGGCATTTTCCACTTCAACCAGACCTGCTACAACTAGGACCATTTCTACACAAGGACCTTCTTTGGTTGGCTTTAACAGTCTGGCTTTTGAAGCTTCGGTAGTCTGTACAATGCTGCGAGTGAGAAACCAGTTTTTTCAATTACCACAGAGTATGTAAACTCTACAACTTGGGGTGTGAACAGTGAAGGACTCATACCTCCAAGTTCCGCCTCTCTCATTTCTTAGACTTCCTTCAGGGCGTTTAGAGGATAATTTAAAGCTTCATTCTCTGAAAATACAGATTTCAGCCCAGTCAATTTATTTCTAGTGGAGTTTAACCGTCTGACAGAAGTCTGAACCTCTAGCTAGGGACCTCCAATATATACAGAGAGGCCTTAACGCGGCTAGGGGACTTACACATACATTTGCGCAGATATATTTAACCGAGATCTCTGAATTCTAAGATATTGTATGGGATTTAAATCTGGTTACGGCTATCATTTAGGGTGCTGGGGGGAACAAAATGTGTTTTTTTTCTTGCTTAGAAATACCCCTCCCTTTCAAGCACCTGAATGATATAACTAAGCTAATTGAGTATCTACCACTATATTTGCTTGTTGTGAGAGGTAGAGAGAAGCTTGCATTAGGAGGAGATGCAGGTCCTGGCATGCCATATGGAGCATTATGGGGTTGCTCCAAGGTAGGTAGCTCTTAGCGTAGATATATTGTAGCAGGGAGCCTCATGTGGCTCCTTGCTGCTTAAACATAGATCCAGATTAGGGTAGTGGAGGTGTGGGATGTAGTGCCCCTGGATTGGAAGAGCTGGATGGCTTTAGTGTGGCATACCCTTACATTAACACTTATCACATACTAATTTATTTAACACTATTTCTTATTTTAATTACATCTGATTCTTGTATCACCTTTTTCTATAGCTTCAGCTTCTTAAACACTAATCTATTAACATTATAGTTTTTTCACTGGTATGCTGCCCTGGGCTGTCTGGCTTATGCTGATTTTTTTTGGGTGCCACGCCCTGCACCTAGATATAGCACTAGGGACCCCCAATATATATACAGAGAGGCCTTGACGCGGCTTGGGAGCTTACACATACATTTGCGCAGATATATGTAACCAAGATCTCTGAATTCTAAACTACTGTATGGGATTTAAATCTGGTTACTGCTATCATTCAGGGTGCTGGGGGAAACAAAATGTGTTGTTTTTTTTTGCTTAGAAATACCCCTCCCTTTCAAGCACCTGAATGATATCACTAAGCTAATTGAGTATCTACCACAATATTTGCTTGTTGTGAGAGAAAGAGAGGAGCTTGCATTAGGAGGAGATGCAGGTCCTGACATGCCATATGGAGCATTATGGGGTTGCTCCAAGGTAGGTAGCTCTTAGCTTAGATATATTGTAGCAGGGAGCCATTATTATGTGGCTCCTTCCTGGTTAAACATAGACCCAGATTGGAGTTGAGAAGGTGTGGGATGTAGTGTCCTTGGATTGGCAGAGCTGGATGGCTTTAGTGTTGCATATCCTTACATTACACTTATCACATACTAATTTCTTTAACACTATTTCTTATTTTAATTACATCTGATTTTTGTATCACTTTTTCTATAGCTTCAGCTTCTTAAACACTAATCTATTAACGTTATAGTTTTTTCACTGGTATGCTGCAATGGGCTGTCTGCCTTATGCTGATTTTTTTGGGGGGTGCCACGCTCTGCACCTAGATATAGTGCTAGGGACCTCCAATATATATACAGAGAGGCCTTGATGCGGCTTGGGGGCTTACACATATATTTGCACAGATATATGTAACCGAGATATCTGATTTCTAAGATATTATATGGGATTTAAATCTGGTTACTGCTATCATTCAGGGTGCCGGGGGAAACAAAATGTTTTTTTTTTTCTTGCTTAGAAATACCCCTCGCTTTCAAGCACCTGAATGATATCACTAAGCTAATTGAGTATCTACTACTATATTTGCTTGTTGTGAGAGGAAGAGAGAAGCTTGCATTAGGAGGAGATGCAGGTCCTGACATGCCATATGGAGCATTATGGGGTTGCTCCAAGGTAGGTAGCTCTTAGCTTAGATATATTGTAGCAGGGAGCCATTATTATGTGGCTCCTTCCTGGTTAAACATAGACCCAGATTGGAGTTGAGGAGGTGTGGGATGTAGTGCCCTTGGATTGGCAGAGCTGGATGGCTTTAGTATGGCATTCCCTTACATTAACACTTATCACATACTAATCTCTTTAACACTATTTCTTATTTTAACTACATCTGATTTTTAAATCACTTTTTCTATAGCTTCAGCATACATACATTTGCGCAGATATATGTAACCAAGATCTCTGAATTCTAAACTATTGTATGGGATTGAAATCTGGTTACTGCTATCATTCAGGGTGCTGGGGGAAACAAAATGTTTTTTTTTTTTCTTGCTTAGAAATACCCCTCCATTTCAAGCACCTGAATGATATAACTAAGCTAATTGAGCATCTACCACTATATTTGCTTTTTTCTCTTAAACCAGGACATTGACTTTCCTGTTTTTCCTCCCATTGCAACATTCACAAAGACTGAGATAATCTGGCTCTACTAGACATAGTTTGAGCTCTGCTGTTTTACTTGGACAAAACTTCTGTACACCACTAGGATTCCCTACTTAGTCTTTATGATGCACATAAACATTGTTGGCCAGCAGACCATTGCATGTTGGATCTGCTTGGTCATCACTTGAGTATATTTTTAGTGCGGGTCAACTGTCACCACACCAAGTTCCAGCGCATTCCACTAGAGAGGTGTTAACCTCCTGGACAGTGCGACAAGGGGCATCGGCGGAACAGGTCTGTTGTACAGCTACCAGATCCTCTGTAAACACATTTACTCGGTTTTAAAGGTTTCAGGTTTTTGCTTCCAGCAACACCCACTTTGGGCAAATAATTCTCCGGTCAGGCAACCTCACGGTTTCCTCCCCTGGCAGCAACTTTTGAATGTCTCATGGTCCAGTGTTCCACAACCTTGCTGCAAGTGAAAATAGGATTTTTGGTCACTTGCACCATACTAAGTCCCCACAGTAATGCCCCTGTATCTTTAATAACTGTCTCTTCTGAGGCGGTGGCCATTATGAGAAGGACATTTTCATTAGGGAGCTGGTGGCTGATGGAGGCATGAGCAGCCCAGGCCTTCTCCTCTCTGTTAGAGAGGCCGGGCCTGGGACAGCTTTGCACGCAGCACCCCACTGATGGTGGGCCTGACTGGAATTATGGGTTTGCAGGGAGAGGATCTTAGAATTAAAGATAAAGGTTAAATTAAGTGCCATTCCCAGTCCCAATCTGCACTCCCATGGTTCAGTGTTCCCCGGCCTGCTTTAGAGAAAAGGATTCAATGGTAAGTAACCAAAAATCTATTTATAAAGACACTCCCCTTCCTGCAGTTGCTGATTACATATGTAATTCTCTTTTTAGTGCCTGTAAACTCTCCTACAACTTGGATAGAGACATCTACCTGTTAAGGAGTTCATAGTGTTAATACTCTACTGAGCCTGAGAAGCAAATAGTTGATAATAGTTTTAGAAAACTGTCTGAGTCTCTCTCTGCCTGAAGTGAGGAGGGGGACAGATTAATTAACTTAGGAGGATACTTGGTACTTTAAGCTGTGTACTATTAACCTACAGAGAAGGCTGACATTTGATATGATGTCTTTCCTGCTTGTGCATAAATGAGTCCCTTAGAAGAACGTCCCTTGCTGCTTGTGTAGTTTTGCAGCTCTCACTGAGTACACTAGGACAGTATATAGGCGGAAGTATTCACTGTATTTGGGGCTAGCTTGCATCCTACCGAGCCAGTAGCTAGTACAATTTGAGGCTACCATTTAAAGTGTAGTGTCTGGGTGTAAGGCTGTGCATAATACAACTTTACAAACCTCTGTAGATGACTGCTCTGGGTGTCCAAGGCTGGCCAAGTCTGTCAGTGACAAATCTCCTCCTTCATCCGCTGCTCCCCTCAGAAGGTGTGTGTGTGTGTGTCCAGCTGCTGAGTTCTGCCCACCTGATGCAAGGGGTGAGGATGTCCGTTTCTCCACCTGCTTTCCTACTGCTGCTGCCCATGGCCCACCAACTGGATCCACCTCAGGCTCTACCCTTGTTTGGGAAGCTGTGCCTCTGACATGCCTCTTTCTACTCCAGGGCACCAAGTGGAGGCTGGTGCTTGTCTCACATCACCACCCAATTCTGCCTCCAGTTCCACCCCACAGAGCAGGTGTCCACCATGATGTGGTGTGGCTGACATGCACAGCCACTGCCAGTGGTCCCTCAGCAACATGACGTGTCTCATCAGCGGCACCTCAGGAGTACCTTTGACCAACTGGCACTCGCCTCATACTGTCACTTACCGTATCACTTGATACCACTCGTGACCTGCTCTTGAGCAGCTGCAGAGGTTTATGGGAATTGTGGTCTGCCTGTGTCACGGCATGCACACTAGTGCCATGTACAGTGTCAGATGTAATACCTTGCATAGCGGGGTATTACAACTGTGTCACCCTCTGTCTGACCATTTCCTCAGCTAATGGACATCTGAACAACCCCCTCTGAGTTTTTTTGTCATATAGTTTATTCTGTCTCCAATGTTGCACCTACTGTTGTGGCACAAGGATGTGCTCTAGACAAGGTGAAATGTGCATGATTCAGAGGTGGATGTATAGCCAATGTCTGCAGATTTTAGCAATTTTTTGGTGCTATGCATGTGTCTAAGTCGCACTGCATCTTTGTATGCAAGCAGCATATTTGAGAGGCTACTGGTGGGCATCTCACTCTGTATGCATCCCAGTGGCTGCATTGTTTGCAGATTTTTGCAGAACCACTGCATGCTGAATTGTAATCATGACTTGATTTGCATCTACCTCTCAGGGACGTGCGGTGAGCTAAATAGCTCAGGAGGCACTGGCTAACCCCAGAGCCAGAATTCCATGCAATATATGAGCCGAACGGTACATCTGGGCATTATACACAGGTGCAGCAGTATAAACTCCTAGAAATTTGGTGAGGTTTGATCAGAGATGTGCTAAAAGGTTAGCAGGTACGGCACTGCCTCACCTGCCATAGACTTTTCACTCCAGAGTTTGGGCTATAAAAATTATTAGAATAATGCAAAAAAGATATTTCAAACAAATTATTAGTATTTTTCATACACTTTATTCAGACAAAATTCTCGTTTAAACGTAAGTATGACAGGAAAGGTAGTACCTCACTGCAGTACCTCTGAATCAGGCCAGTGACCCTAAGGACCCTATTCAGTAAGGATTGCAAATTCTGCTTTTTACCAGCATTGGCAATCCTTTTGCTCGCATGCTGGGTGCCACCCATCACAGGGCAATGCCGCCCAGCATTCTAACCGCCACCCCCACCCCCCTCTGTGACCACACTGAAATTGCGGTCTCACCACAATTTTAACGTGTTCGCAGAAAATAAGGAAACCTCCTGCTGGCGCAGCCTGGCTGTGTCGGCAGGAGAGCTGCCACCATCTTTGTGATGAGAGTGGCTGTGTGTGACGTCACGCAGTCTCCTCAATCACGCCCCCCATTTGTACCACCACGCCCCCATTTCCCTGACGCCGCCCCCGCAATGCTCAGTCTCCGCCAAGGAAACAAAGCATTGCCGCCAGCCCTGCGAATGACTCTGCCTGATTGACAGGCAGAGGTGTTCGCATTTACTGTGGGGCTCCCACAGTAAATGAAGTTGCATGCGCAGGACGGGCCCTGCGCATGTGCCTGCATCAGCATTGTATTTTTTGCGGTTGGATCGCGAGTTGCGATCCAACCTAAATAAGCTCCTAAGGTCTTGGGGCAGCTGAGTACCGTTGTACATGTTTAAGTTTTACTGCATGCTTCTAAAGGTGAACATCATGATTAGCTTGTCTCAAATATCATATTGCAGCGTATAACACCCATATATATTTAGATATATATCAGTGAAGCCTTTCCATACCATTCCTTCCTTTCTTCACTTGGCTTACACTGCTGTAACCAGAAGGGTTGTACATTTGTCTTATAACTCCTCCGCTCTCTTTTTCTGTTCTTTTAAATTGTATTTCTCATGTACTCTGTCATTAAAAGCTGCTCTATTGCTGTGAACAGCTGTGTCCTCTTTTTTTTCATCTTTATCTCAGACTAGAGTGCCTGCAAAAATATCTATCCCGTTAGAGCTGTGACTTTCTACTTACTTAGAAAAGCCTTACCTTTACAGTTGTAAATGATTTCCTTAGATATGGGAGTGGTATATCTAAATAAAGCCCCGCACACACGGGGGAGATGTGTGCTGAGTGATCTAGCACAGACCGCTCAACACACAGCTCTCCCCCTTCTCAGCACTCAGCGCAATGTGTGCTGAGAAAAGGGGGGAGGGGGCGGGGGCACTCATTTCACCCAGCGGTGAAATGAGCGACCTCACTAGATTTGGCATGCATGCATGCCAAATCTAGAGCTGGCGATAGCGACGCATGGGACCGCACATCACTGTCACCGGCACCCTACACACGGAGAGATCTGTGCTTAATTTCTAAGTAATCTAGTGATATTGCTTAGAATTTAAGCATGGATCTCTCCGTGTGTACCCCCCTTAAGGCAGTGTTTCTCAAATCCAGTAATCAGGACACATAAATGAGTCAATTACATTAGCCGCGAGTGGGACGAATTCTCGTTGTAGCAGCATGGAAATGCCAGTAATGTTACTTCAACTCAGTCCCCTCCCGGCCTGATCTCACCCTGGATTATTTGATTATACTGTAGTACAGAGTCCTTAGGGGCTGTAAACAAAAGTCTGCAACTCCAGAGGTACTGTAAATGCGGCATATAGCCACACTTACTTGTGTTGCAAGGGGACTCGTGGCTAAATTAATTGAACTCTTGCAGTGCATGTTTTCCAGTCTCCTCACATTGGGGCATATGTATTAATGCTTGGAGGCATTTCAAGTGGAGACCGATAAAGTACCAGCCAATCAGCTTGTCACTGTCATTCAAACACAGCCTGCAACATGGCAGTTAGGAGCTAATTGAGGGGAAGTTTATTTCTCTCCACATTTTCTCTCTCCAAGCATTGATACATATGTTCCAGGATCACACTTGAACTAATTAGAACCACCTGTGGATCTTTTAAAATGTGTCAGACAGTAATAGAGATGGTTTCGTTTTAGTTTCCTGTTTTTTGCAAAAACCATGCTCATGTGCTTTGGTTTGAGATCTGTATTTTTCCTACAGTATTATTTACCTCAATAACTATTATTTCCATGAGCCTACCACTGAAGAAGTCCCCCCAGGGGTTAAACAGCTGTCTGGCCCTGTTATGGAGGGTTAGCACATATCTAACTGCCCTCCTCATTAGCACCAAGCCCATCTGTGGACTTCAGGTACATTTTCATTTTACAGTACTTCCACTCTGGATATTGTAGGGCTCCAATAACAATTGTCTGCAATACTCTATTAGGGCATCAGACTGTTTAGAGGAATTTGTACCTACAAACATATCCACTATAATGTTATATACTACACATCCATGTGACACACTTCAGCAGTCCCGCTCACATATCGTCCCCAATGCCGGAGTGAAGATGGCGCAGGTGCACGGGGACTTATATAGAATCCAAATCCCACGAGAATCCGAAAGCGGGATGATGACGTCTTGCCTTGATGAAGTAATCGAGGCAGGTGAGAAAACCCGAGCTGGGCTCGGAACCCGGCTTGGATCTCAAAGTTCCCAGTGAACCGAACCCGCTCATCTCTTGATTTAACATTGGTATTCTTCAGGTGGTAAATAGGAAAACTGCATAACTAAACATTTTAATAAACCTCTCCTAAGGGGATGAAAAGGGGATTGACATAATGACATCTTTACTGATACGTGGCTTGGGTTGCATGAACGATAACACACGAACGAACAATCGGATACATTTTTTTATTTCACCTCCAGTGGGTAGAATTTAATAAAATCCAAAAATGAGCCTGTCACTTTTTACCATCTCTGATACAGGTGTTCCTCGGGTAACACCAAGAACCATGGATTAATATTTACTTACATTAAGACATCTTAAATTTACAACTCTATAGATTTACCAAATTTTTAACACTCATTTATATTTAGAACCGTGAAAATCATAAACTCCAGCGCGAAGAACAGGTAGAACGGCTAGTATGCAAATATATGTGGAAGTCAGCCATATTAGTAGGCTGAATTAACATATTGTATAACTGGATACAATCCACTTAGAAGGGTGACTATCACCTTGGTGCTGAATTTTATATCAATTTAGGAATTTACTTAAAAATATTATTTATTATCCAAAATATATTTTCTACATTGGGTTACAAAGTGGAAAGATCCCTAACTTTCCCACCCTATGAATTTATGCATAAAATTGACCTAGCCTTATTGGTATCAAGCAGATGTGGCTCACGGAAATTTGATATTCCTTACACTTTTGAGTAGAGATGAGCGGGTTCGGTTCCTCGGGATCCGAACCCCCCCGAACTTCACCTATTTTACACAGTTCCGAGGCAGCCTTGGATCTTCCCGCCTTGCTCGGTTAACCAGAACGCGTCCGAACGTCATCATCCCGCTGTCGGATTCTCGCGAGATTCGTATTCTATATAAGGAGCTGGGCGTCGCCGCCATTTTCACTCGTGCTTTGGCGATTAAACGGAGAGGACGTGGCTGCCTCTCCCTGAAAAGCTCCGTAATCTGTGCTCAATGTGCTGAAAATATCTGTGCTCAGTGTGCTGCAAATAATCTGAGCTCAGTGTGCTGAAAATATCTACGTTCTCTGCCTGAAAACGCTCCATATCTGTGCTCAGTGTGCTGCAAATATCTGATCAGTGTGCTGCATAGTGGGGACTGGGGACCACCAGTATATAACATATATACTTTTCTATAGCTTCTATACTGCTTGTCAGGACACATGGTCACAGTTACACCACTCTGTACTGATATATACAAAAATATATGTACTTTTCTATAGCCTCTATACTGCTTGTCAGGACACACATGTGTCACAGTTACACTGCTCTGTACTGATATATACAGTAATATATAAACTTTTCTATAGCTTCTATACTGCTTGTCAGGACACATGTGTCACAGTTACACTGCTCTGTACTGATATATACAGTAATATATAAACTTTTCTATAGCTTCTATACTGCTTGTCAGGACACATGTGTCACAGTTACACTGCTCTGTACTGATATATTCAATCATTTTAAATCATTTCCTATAGCTTCTATACTGCTTGTCAGGACACATGTGTCAGTTACACCGCTCTGTACTACTACTGATATACAGTAATATATATACTTTTCTATAGCTTCTATACTGCTTGTCAGGACACACATGGGTCACAGTTACACCGCTCTGTACTGATATATACAATAATTTTAAATCATTTTCTATAGCTTCTATACTGCTTGTCAGGACACACATGTGTCACAGTTACACCGCTCTGTACTACTACTGATATACAGTAATATATATACTTTTCTGTAGCTTCTATACTGCTCATCAGAACACATGTGTCACAGTTACACCGCTCTGTACTGATATACAGTAATATTATATATACTTTTCTATAGCTTCTATACTGCTTGTCAGGACACACATGTGTCACAGTTACACCGCTCTGTACTACTACTGATATACAGTAATATATATACTTTTCTATAGCTTCTATACTGCTCATCAGGACACATGTGTCACAGTTACACTGCTCTGTACTGATATATATATACAATAATATATATACTTTTCTATAGCTTCTATACTGCTTGTCAGCATACATGGGTCACAGTTACACCGCTCTGTACTGATATATACAATAAATTTAAATCATTTTCTATAGCTCCTATACTGCTTGTCAGGACACGTGTCACAGTTACACTGCTCTGTACTGATATATATACAATAATATATATACTTTTCTATAGCTTCTATACTGCTTGTCAGGACACACATGTGTCACAGTTACACCGCTCTGTACTACTACTGATATACAGCAAAAGCACAGCAAAGAACTGTACGTTCTTCTAAATCACAAATCCCCAAGGAGAGTCCAATTGTGTCGGTTGCGATGCCTGACCTTCCCAACACTGGACGGGAAGAGGTGGCACCTTCCACCATTTGCACGCCCCCTGCAAGTGCTGGAAGGAGCACCCACAGTCCAGTTCCTGATAGTCAAATTGAAGATGTCACTGTTGAAGTACACCAGGATGAGGATATGGGTGTTGCTGGCGCTGAAGAGGAAATTGACAAGGAGGATTCTGATGGTGAGGTGGTTTGTTTAAGTTAGGCACCCGGGGAGACACCTGTTGTCTGTGGGACGAATATGGCCATTGACATGCCTGGTCAAATTACAAAAAAAATCACCTATTCGGTGTGGAATTATTTCAACAGAAATGCGGACAACAGGTGTCAAGCCGTGTGTTGCCTTTGTCAAGCTGTAATAAGTAGGGGTAAGGACGTTAACCACCTAGGAACATCCTCCCTTATACGTCACCTGGCGCGCATTAATCAGAAGTCATTGACAAGTTAAAAAACTTTGGGTGACAACGGAAGTAGTCCACTGACAACTAAATCCCTTCCTCTTGTACCCAAGCTCCTGCAAACCACACCACCAACTCCCTTAGTGTCAATTTCCTCCTTAGAAAGGAACTCCAGTAGTCCTGCAGGCCATGTCACTGGCAAGTCTGATGAGTCCTCTCCTAACTGGGATTCCTCCAATGGATCCTTGAGTGTAACGCCTACTGCTGCTGGCGCTGCTGCTGTTGTTGCTGCTGGGAGTCGATCGTCATCCCAGAGGGGAAGTCGGAGGACCACTTGTACTACTTCCAGTAAGCAATTGACTGTCCAACAGTCCTTTGCGAGGAAGATGAAATATTGCAGCAGTCATCCTGCTGCAAAGTGGATAACTCCGGTCTTGGCAGCTGCGGTGGTGTTAAACATGTGTCCGGTATCCACCGTTAATTCACAATTAGAGAATTGCTTGAGGTACTGTGTCCCCAGTACCAAATACCATCTAGGTTCCATTTCTCTAGGCAGGCTATACCGAGAATGTACACAGAAGTCAGAAAAAGAATCACCAGTATCCTAAAAAATGCAGTTGTACCCAATGTCCATTTAACCACGGACATGTGGACTAGTGGAGCAGGGCAGACTCAGGACTATATGACTGTGACAGCCCACTGGGTAGATGTATTGCCTCCCGCAGCAAGAACAGCAGCGGCCGCACCAACTCATTCCTAGGCAGGCTACGCTTTGTATCACAACATCATCGCAGAATGGCTTACCCCAATTGGACTCTCCTGGGGATTTGTGACATCGGACAATGCCACCAATATTGTGCGTGCATTACATGTGGGCAAATTCCAGCATGTCCCATGTTTTGCACATACATTGAATTTGGTGGTGCAGAATTTTTTAAAAAATGACAGGGGCATGCAAGAGATGCTGTCGGTGGCCCGAAGAATTGCGGGCCACTTTCGTCATTCAGCCACCGCGTACAGAAGACTGGAGCACCAGCAAACACTCCTGAACATGCCCTGCCATCATCTGAAGCAAGAGGTGGTAACGAGGTGGAATTCAACCCTCCATATGCTTCAGAAGATGGAGGAGCAGCAAAAGGCCATTCAAGCCTATACATCTGCCTACGATATAGGCAAAGGAGGGGGAATGCACCTGACTCAAGCGCAGTGGAGAATGAGTTCAACATTGTGCAAGGTTCTGCAACCCTTTGAACTTGCCACACGTGAAGTCAGTTCAGACACTGCCAGCCTGAGTCAGGTCATTCCCCTCATCAGGCTTTTGCAGAAGAAGCTGAAGAGATTGAAGGAGGAGCTAAAAGGAGCGATTCTGCTAGGCATGTGGGACTTGTGGATGGAGCCCTTAATTCGCTTAACCAGGATTCACGGGTGGTCAATCTGTTGAAATCAGAGCACTACATTTTGGCCACCATGCTTGATCCTAGGTTTAAAGCCTACGTTGTATCTCTCTTTCCGGCAGACACAAGTGTGCAGAGGTGCAAAGGCCTGCTGGTGAGACACTTGTCAAGTCAAGCGGAACGTGACCCATCAACAGCTCCTCCTTCACATTCTCCCGCAACTGGGGCTGCGAGGAAAAGGCTAAGAATTCCGAGCCCACCCGCTGGCGGTGATGCAGGGCAGTCTGGAGCGAGTGCTGACATCTAATCCGGACTGAAGGAACTGCCAACGATTACTGACATGTCGCCTACTGTCACTGCATATGATTCTGTCACCATTGAAAGAATGGTGGAGGATTATATGAGTGACCGTATCCAAGTGGGCACGTCAGACAGTCCGTACGTATACTGGCAGGAAAAAGAGGCAATTTGGAGGCCCTTGCACAAACTGGCTTTATTTTGCCCAAGTTGCCCCCCCCCCCCCTCCAGTGTGTACTCCGAAAGAGTGTTTAGTGCAGCCGGTCACCTTGTCAGCAATCGGCGTACGAGGTTACTTCCAGAAAATGTGGAGAAGATGATGTTCATCAAAATGAATTATAATCAATTCCTCCATGGAGACATTCACCAGCAATTGCCTCCAGAAAGTACACAGGAACCTGAGATGGTGGATTCCAGTGGGGACGAATTAATAATCTGTGAGGAGGGGGATGTACACAGTGAAAGGGGTGAGGAATCGGACAATGAGGAGGAGGTGGACATCTTGCCTCTGTAGAGCCAGTTTGTGCAAGGAGAGATTGATTGCTTCTTTTTTGGTGGGGGCCCAAACCAACCAGTCATTTCAGCCACAGTCGTGTGGCAGACCCTGTCACTGAAATGATGGGTTTGTTAAAATGTGCATGTCCTGTTTATAAAACATAAGGGTGGGTGGGAGGGCCCAAGGACATCTTGCACCTCTTTTTTTTTATTTATCTCTGCATCGTGTGATGTTTGGTGCTAATTTTTTTAAGTGCCATCCTGTCTGACACTGCAGTGCCACTCCTAGATGGGCCAGGTGTTTGTGTCGGCCACTTGGGTCGCTTAGCTTAGTCATCCAGCGACCTTGGTGCAAATTTTAGGACTAAAAATAATATTGTGAGGTGTTCAGAATAGACTGGAAATGAGTGGAAATTATGGTTATTAAGGTTAATAATACTATGGGATCAAAATGACCCCCAAATTCTATTCTGTTTTTGAGGGTTTTTTGAAAAAAAACACCCGAATCCGACAAAAAAATTTCAGGGAGGTTTTGCCAAAACGCATCCGAATCCAAAACACGGCCACGGAACTAAATCCAAAACCAAAACACAAAACCCGAAAAATGTCCGGTGCACATCTCTACTTTTGAGCCAATAAATACTATACCTAGCCATATTTGCAGTTGTATTACTGTGGCCAGGGGCCCTGTATTTTGCACTTGGTGTGTGCACCCATAACCAGGAGAGTATTTTTTCAACCTTCTGGTTAATTCTTTTTAGAAACATCTGTTTGCAACACCATTTTACTATATTTATTATGTGTATGTTTTTCTCTGTGTGTAGTTTGTATGTTTCTGTTTCGTAGGGAAATAATACCCCTTTTTATTGACATTATTTATTAAAAGCTAAGTTTTGTACACCAGGCACTTGTGTATTTTTCTTTCCTCCATTACTGCCTAAACTTTAGTTTACAGTCAATTTTGACCACCTCATTGCTTACAATATTAGTCGCCAATATTGTCCAAAGGCTGGCTTGCTAAACTAGGTATTTCTGTTTAAAAATGTATTGCAAATTAGTAATGTAGTACAGCAATAACCAAGAAAAATGTTTGTATATGCAAATAAGACTCACTAATTCCCCCCAAAACTACAGCCCATAATTAAGTGAAAAGTGATGCAAGATGGAATTGTACTTGGACCGTTCCACACACCCTTAGGCTGTATATTAAAAGGACTTGCATAGTTTTACAAAATAAGCACTTCAGAAACAGGTACTGCTCCTTTTGTGGCTGAAGCGCTTGGTTTATTTGGACCCCCACAAACAAATTCTTTGGAAGGACTACCTCCAGTTGATGATGAGGGTGCTGGCGATGGAGATTGCATGTGCTGGTCCAAACTTTAGGTAACTGATATTGTACTGCTTGTTATTATTTTACTGGACTGCTTGATATTTTGATAAATAGCTTACATGAACTCACTGCAAATGGTGCACACCAAAAAGTAAAAAAGTTATAGGGATGTTCACCATATAGACACTTCCTTCCTGTTACACCATTTGCAGTGGCAACAAAACCTAAGTGAGAGCCTGATGTGCGCAAAATGCAGCCTGTCTAGTCCCCTTTTCCAAAAGGTATCCCCAACCTCTCACCAAATCATGCATACCAAACAGTGAAAAGGTGGACTTAACTGGCGCTGACAAAGTCTCATGTTTATCCAATGTTGTATATAATTGTTGTTCAGTCAATTCCTCAACTTCATGTCAATGTTCATATGAAAGGATTAGAATAATGTATATAGTGAAGTACAGTTTAATAAGCTTTTACACATACATAAACATGATAACAGTAATCTAACACATTAAAATGATGTCCACACACATAGCAGATATCTTAAATGGCTGAACAAGAGGCAATTACCGTCTTGTTTAGAACTGTAAAGAACAGTTCTTAATGAGTTTTGTTATTGCAGGATTCTCGAACACTCCAGCTATTCCAAGCTCCACTGGCCCTCCTGCTGCCATCTGGATAATATGTTCTGCAACACACCAACACATTTATAACCCTATCTGGGGTATTTTTCAAGGTGAGTGTGTGGATATCAGGCATCCACCTCTGATATTTAAACCGCTGTTGTCCAATTCTTTTTCCCGGAGCGTAGCTGGACCCTATACATTAATCAGCTGATTGTCCCATGGTCCTCGGCTGCGTTCTGGGCTTTTCTGGTTATCACCGTTTAGTGTAGCAAGGGTACCATGGCAACTCAGCATTCAAACACAGTCGGGCGCTGGGGACTGTAACGTCACTTCCAGTCCTGGTACCCTGCGAATAATAAAGTTTTGACCAGTCTTTTTTATCTACTGTACTTGGGAACCTCAGGGCATCCTTTGTCTCTATGACCTTCCTGTGCTGTGAAGGTTTGTCTCGGACGGCGATCTCTAGGCATGATACGTGACTTCTGGTGATGTCATATGTTAGCAAAGGGTATCTGTCAGGTTTCAAGTTGGATATAGAAATATTCACTTATCCATATTGTGCACAAAGTGCACTGTGTAGTGTTTTGTGGATCTCTCATACAAATAAAAGAGATAACATTACAATCATAATGAAACATCCATTGTTTAATAATATCATACATTCTCAAACGATCACCATCATGTCAGTGCAAATATATATATATATATATATATATATATATAAAGTGCTCGTCTGGGGCTTATAATATAATTTCATATAAACCAATTCATTTCAAAGTCTATATTCATACCCCCGGGTTGTAATGTACCCAACTCATATATGGTTTCATTTCAGTTTGTGCTAATTTATTGGCTACATCTTTTTGATGCCAGTGTCCTTTTATATGTCTCAAACCACAAAATCTATTAACTGCTGAACTGCAGTTTTGATGACATTGATTAAAATGCTTTGATAAAGCATGGGTGGTTAACCCCTTTTTTATGTTTCGGAGATGCTCCCTGATGCGCACTTTTAACCACTTAACTGGCATGGTCAGATTTCATGCAACTGCGCCATCCCACCCTGTCCCCCCGTTTTTCACGAGATCCGTTCTGCAGATGTGCATAATATAATGTTTAAATATTTTAAAAAAATACTTTTTCAACTTTATTAAATAAAATACATTTTAAAAAACAATGTTGTTAACGCTTTTGAAGGGAAAAATCGTCAGTTAAGTGGTTGTTAAAGATCTTGAAGTACGGTCTACTATATGTACCATAGCCCGCACTTGCATTAAATGGCATATACTACATTGCTTGAGTTGCAAGTAATAAAATACAGTATTTTAAAGGTATTATTATTATTAATAATAATCACTTCAGTTAATTTGTTGCCATTCCCTTGTATTCCTCTACACCCAGGGCCAAATTAACAATGGGGTGGATGGAGCTCCAGCTCCAGGCCTCCACATAAAAATAAGCCCATCATCATGGCAGCATGATGATCACTAGCCACCAGCTGGCCACATGGTAAGCCATAAATCATAATTATTAAGATTGCATTTCTAATTTTCTCACAAAATGATGCAATTTTTTTATATTTTTACATATTTAGGGAGACATTGGAGCCAATAGTGTAGGGGATGTTCATGGTCACATAGCTCTCACCACACCCACACAACACTGATCACACCTCCCCCATTTCTCACAATATTTTCAGCTCCAGGCCCATGTGGCCCTTAATCCAGCCCTGTCTACATTTTAAACATAAACCTTACCTAAAGAAGCCTTTTGATTTCACTGTTGTCATTGGTCAGCTGATTAATGTATAGGTTCCAGCTGCACTCTGGGAAAAAGGATTGGACAACAGCGGTTTAAATATCAGGAGTGGATTATTTATTTATTTATTAGCAGTTTCTTATATAGCGCAGCATATTCCGTTGCGGTTTACAATTAGAACAACAGTTATAGAGCAAAACTGGGCAAAGACAGACATAGAGGTAGGAAGGCCCTGCTCGCAAGCTTACAATCTATAGGGAAATAGGCATTGATACACAAGGATAGATGCAACCTGTTACATAATGGTTCCCCAGATTGCTAGGTTCTTAGTGGGTTGTATGATACGATCACCCAGCAATGTTGGAAGACAAAATGTGAGGTTATGGGGACTGTGCAGAGGGGATGTAACTGGATAGGGAAGCATTGAAGCTTATGTGTGTGGGTCAGGAATTTGGTAGGCTTGTCTGAAGAGATGAGTTTTCAGGGAACGTTTAAAGGTTTGGAGACTAGTGGAGAGTCTTATTGTGCGTGGGAGGGCATTCCACAGAGTGGGTGAAGCCCGGGTAAAGTCCTGTAATTTTGAGTGGGAACAGGTAATACATCTGGATGAGAGATGCATATCTTGTGCAGAGCGGAGGGGTCTAGTAGGTAGATATTTTGAGATGAGTGAGGAGATGTATGATGGTGCAGTTTGGTTAATAGCCTTGTATGTAAGTAAAAGTATTTTATATTTGACACGGTAGAATACCGGTAACCAATGGAGGGACTGACAGAGCGGATCAGCAGACGAAGAACATCTGGCGAGGAAGATTAGACTCGCAGCTGCATTTAAAATGGATTGAAGTGGTGAGAGCCTATGTTTCGGAAGACCAGTAAAGAGACAATTACAATAATCAATGCGGGAGATGATGAGTGCATGGATCAGAGTTTTTGCAGTGTCTTGTGTAAGATAAGGGCGTATTTTGGATATGTTTTTAAGGTGCATGTAACATGATTTAGAGACATATTGAATGTGTGGAACAAATGACAGGTCAGAGTCAAGGATGACACCTAGGCAGCGAGCTTGTGGGGTAGGGTGGATATTTGCATTGTCAACAGTTATGGCAATATCAGGTTGGTAACTACTCTTAGCTGGTGGGAAATTAATTCTGTTTTGGAAATGTTGAGTTTGAGGTGGCGAGATGACATCCAAGATGAAATGGCAGACAGGCATCCAGTGACACGAGCCAATACAGATGGTGATAAATCTGGGGAGGATAGGTAGATTTTAGTATCATCAGCGTACAAATGATACTGAAATCCGAAGGAGCTGATTAGTTTACCAAGAGAGGAGGTATAGATTGAGAAAAGCAGAGGACCTAAGACTGAGCCTTGCGGTACTCCAACTGATAGAGGTAGAGAAGAGGAGGTAGAATCAGAGAAGTGAACACTGAAAGATCGATTAGATAGGTAGGATGAGAACCAAGTAAGGGCTGTGTCCTGAAGACCTAGGGACTCTAGTGTTTGTATGAGAAGTGAGTGGTCAACAGTGTCAAAAGCAGCAGAGAGATCTAGAAGAATAAGTAGTGTGTAATGGCCTTTTGATCTAGCAGTGACCAGATAATTCACTACTTTGGTCAGTGCCGTCTCCGTGGAGTGTTGGGCACGAAAGCCTGACTGAAGTGGGTCCAGTAAGTTGTAGGAGTTAAGAAAGTGTGTAAGGTGAGTGTAGGCAAGTCTCTCAAGTAGCTTGGAGGGACTGGGTAGCTGAGAAATGGGACGGTAGTTAGAGAGTGTGTTTGGGTCAGAGTTGTGTTTTTTCAGAATGGGAATAATCACTGCATGTTTAAACAGAGATGGAAAGATGCCAGTAGAGAGAGAGAGAGATTACAGATTTTATTTAAGGTTGGGATAAGCACAGGAGACAAACTTTTACTGACCTGTAAGGGTATAGGATCAAGAGGAGAGGTAGTGGAGTAGGAGGATGAACAGAGTGTTGATACTTCATCTTCACTTGTGGGATCAAATGAAGAGAAAGTGCCAGAGGGTTCAGATAGGGATTTGAGCAAGTCACTGGCTGAGTTAGAGCATACCATTTCATCTCGGATTTTATCAATCTTATCCTTGAAGTAGGAAGCAAGTTTTTGTGCACTGATAGTAGCTAGTGGGGGAGGTGAGGGAGGGTAAAGAAGTGATTTAAATGTATTGAAAAGTCATTTGGGGTTGGTGGCATGATAAGAGATGAGAGATTGGAAATATGTTTGTTTGGCAGTGTCCAGGGCCTGACAATAGGAGTGGTAGGTAGTCTTATATGTGAGAAAGGCACTTGGATTCTGAAATTTCCGCCACTGACGTTCTACCTTACGTGACAGTTTTTGTAGGTGTCTTTTTGATTTAGAGTGCCATGGTTGGCATCTAAGCCTACGTGAAGTGTGATGGGTAAGCTGGAGTAACTTCATCAAGGGCACTTTCTAGGGTCTGGTGCAGGTGGGATACACCAGTGTCAGGTGTGGTGAATGTAGAGATTGGTGAGAGACGTTGTTGCAGAGAAGTGGAAAGTTGTTGAAAATTTATATTGTTAGTATTTCTGCGTGTTAGAGGAGGCTTGCTTGGTTTCAGTGTCCTAGATTTTAAAGTAATAGAAGAGATTGTGAAGGTGATCAGGTTGTGATCAGAGAGAGGGAAAGGAGTGTTAATGAGTTGGGAAACTGAGCAGAGCCTGGTGAACACAAGATCAAGGCAGTGGCCCTCCTGGTGAGTAGAAGAGTCGGACCATTGGGTTAGGCCAAGAGAGGACGTTAGAGAGAGGAGTTTGGATGCATGAACAGATTGTGGACTTTCAATAGCTATATTGAAATCGCCCATAATGATGGTGGAGATGTCAGAGGATAAGAAGTGTGGGAGCCAGGCAGAAAAATCTTCTAGAAATTGTTGTTTAGGTTGCCCATGAGGGCAATAGATAGCTGCAACATGCAGAGAGAAGGGGGTGAAAATCCTGATAGAGTGAACTTCAAATGATGTGAATGCGAGTGATGGAACCTGAGGTAGAACAGTGTATGTGAAAAACTGTGACAGTAAGATTCCAACCAAACTACCTTTACTATTATTAGGCCTAGATGTGTGTGTGAAGTGGAAACCACCCTGTGACAGTGCTGCAGGGGAGGCCGTGTCTGATTGTGTGAGCCATGTTTCTGTTATAGCCAGCAGATTAAAGTTGTGAGATATGAAGAGGTCATGGATGGATGTTAATTTGTTGCAAACAGAGCGTGCATTCAATAAGGCACATTTTAGTGACTTGGAGGGGGATGGGAGACATGTGATATTTATGAGGTTAGATGGATTTCTATGTTGTTTTGAGACAGCTGAGTGTGAGAGGGAAAGGTGGTTGGGGCCTGGATTTGGTGATATGTCACCAGCTAATAAAAGCAGAAGAGTGAGATAAATATTGGTGGATGTTTGCGAGTGTTTATTCTGGTGGCCAATTGTGGTTTTCAAAGTACTTGCAGATGCCTGATATTCATACACTCACCCTGAAAAAGAGCCCAGATAGGGTTATAAATGCATTGATGTGTTGGAGAACATATTTATCCAGATTGCGGCAGGAGGGCCAGTGGAGCTTGGATTGGCTAGACTTTCCAAGATTCCGGCAATAAACAAACTCATTTAGAACTATTCTTTACAGTTCTAAACAAGCCTATAATTGCCTCTTGTTCAACCATTTAGGATATCTGCTATTAAGTGTGGACATCATTTTAATGTATTTGATTATTGTAATCATGTTTTATGTATGCACTAAAGCTTATTAAACTGTACTTCACTTTGTACATTATTCTCGTCCTTTCATATGAACATTGACATGGAATTGATTGAACAACAATTATATACAACATTGGATAAACTTGAGACTTTGTCGGCGCCAGTTAAGTCGACCTTTTCACTTATTGGTGTGCATGATTTGGTGAGAGGTTGGGGATACCTTTTGGAAAAGGGTACTAGATGGTGCGTTTTGCGCACATTAGGCTCTCACTTAGGTTTTGTTGCCACTGCAAATGGTGTAACGGTGGAGGTGTCTAAATGGTTAATATCCTTAGCTCTACTATCTTTGTCCTCACAAAGGATACAGATGCCTTCACAAATGTTGTCAGGATTTGGGTAAATTAATTCTACACACAAGGGGTGGCTTTTTTGGCCTTCTTTTTATGATGGGCAAGAACTACTGCCACTGGTGGCTGACTTACTTTGACAGATACATAAATATCCCACTCATCCTGTTAAACTTTCACACTAGAATCCTCAATTTCCATGTCACCCTCTTTACTTTTAATGCTCATCCCCACATTTGCAGAGGGTGCAGAAATGGTGGAATGAGGCTTCTCTATGAGTACAGTGTCAGAAATGTCAGACTCACGCATAGCTAACGTAGACACCCCTAGACTCTCCTCAGGGATTTATGAACATACAGTTTGTGTGTTCTGTTTTTTGGGGAACTGAATTGTCTGTTTTAAAGGTGACACTTCGACTATACTCAGAGAAGTTGTTGCATCATCATATAAGGTTACAGAAGAAGATGCCTGACTTTGTTTGGCCCAAGGTATAGCAATAGGCATTATTCTAGTGCATGAAACAGCTGTAGCACTAACATAACCACCACTCACAATCAAAGGCTGTGGCCTGATCCTTCTCTGCCACTGCTTGTGGTGTATAGCATGTTGGCAATTTTATGTTTATCAGCAGTAAATGTTTCCTTTACAGGTCATGTTTTCTTTAAAATTGTGAAAATATTGTTTAGATTTCGGGTGCGACTTCTTAAACTTTGTGTTCTCTGGACAACTTTTACTAGCTGTTGAAATACTATAATCAGAAGGTATTGTTTCATCATCGGCTGCACTAGTACTGGGTTGTTGCTTCTGCTCTTCTATTAACTGATCCATAGCCATATTGTTACACACCGTAACACCCAGCATTTCTATTAATAGTAGCACACTGGCACCTAATGAATATTATTTTACAATACATTGTTGTTTATTTTTATTTATTTTTAAACACTGCAACTCACAGCATTTCTAGTAATGGTGGCACACTAACACTAAATGAACATTATATTATTTTACAACATAATGTCTGAACCTGAACAACACATATTCATTTGTATAATTTTTTTTTGCATGCTGCCACTCACATTAATGGTAGCACTGTGTATAATTTATACTAAGAGCTCCTACTGGTGTTTAGTTTTCTTTTTTTATCATAATAAATGACACAGTGAGTCATTTATACAGAGTGCTTTTACTAGCATTTTTTTAAATAATATGACACAATGCCCCTTCACTGGCTTTGCCTTCATCTCTCTCTCTCTCTCTCTTTATATATATATATATATATATATATATATATATACATATACATATACATACACAACTTGAGATACGGCACTCAAACTCTAACAAAATGTACATGGAGTCAAGAAGCTTGCATCAACGTTTCAATATTGCATTTCATATTGTTATCAGGATAAGCAACAAAGTACAAATATATACCTTTATAGTAGTGCACACCTCATGTGAATGTCGGCATCTGGGCTGGGACTGCACACCCGCCCTGCCGCCGGGCTACATACTGACATCATCTGTCCAATACTGTTCAGCTGTGTGGTGACTGAATAAACCATCACCTAAGTGATAAACTAAATAAATGCATAAAAATACAAACATTATTTATATGAAAAGAAGCAAGCATATTTCACATACTGGGAGTACACAGTGTGTATGTTTTAATTTTAAAATGGTTTACCTTGTTCCAATATTGTTACTAATTCCACTTTGAAACAATGCTTCTGTTATTATAACTTCTGCTGATATAAAAGGCATAATGAAATTCATCCAAATATCGTTAGTCCTTAGATAATCATTGAAGCTTTGTCTAAAACTAGCATAAGCTAAACTTTTATTAAGTCCATTAGGTTGTAAAGTGTTTAAATGGTGGATCCACCGCGCTTCACATCTCGGCAATTAAGTCAAATGGTCGACCCCCCTCATCTTACAGGGAACTGTATCGATAATTCTATACCTTAAGCTGTACAATAAGTGATTATACTCCAAAAAATTGTTTATTCATTCACCACTCGACTGAACAGTGTTAGACAGATGAAATTAGGGGGTAGCCAGGCAGCCAGATGGGTGTGCAGTTGCAGCCCAGATGCCGACATTCACATGAGGTGTGCACTATTATAAAGGTATGTATTTTGCTGCTTATCCTGATGTCAATATAAAATTAAATATTGAAACTGTCACGGAAGTACTAGCTAGGATTGGTGTCTCTGGACTGGATTCGGGTTGAAAGGTGGACTCTCCTGGATGGAAGCGAACTGGCTGGATAAGGTTCCTTTGCATGTAGTGAGTCAATACTCAGGATTGAAGAAGATTCCATGATCAGTGTCGGGGCGGGGTTCACTCTGGCCGGCATGAATGGGCAGACAGCTAGACAAGGCTGAGGCAGGATGGGACAACTGCTGAACAAAAGGAGAATCAGCTTCTAATCTGGAGGTGCGCAGACACACGGATTGGATGCCTGAAATGGAACAGCAGGGTATGGGATAGGAACCAGGTTCTAAGAGCAAGACTCAGGAATATGGGAGCACAGAGCACTAGCATTCAGACTAGTTGTGGCAGATATTGCACTGGCATCTGAATGCATCAAGTTGGACCCAAAATTACCTTGCTCTACCCTGGGATTGGCCACACTGGTGCTGCCTGGAATACTGCTCCCTGATTGACTGCACTGATCATGTGACCAGGACCTAAGATGGCTGTTCCCCTGGTCGTGGCATCGCCTGGACTTCAGACCACACAGAGCGCCTCCCACCACTGCCCGCTGCCCCTGTCCTGATCGCTGAGTCTCCCACTGCTGACCGTCAGCCGCCTGTTCCCACTGCCTGCCAGCCACACGCTCCCACTGTCCGGCAGCAGCCCCAGAGAGGAGCCGACCACAGAGCATGTGCAGGAGCATGGATGTCAGTGGAGTCGACCCAAGTTTGTTCCTCAGGCCCATTGCCTCTCTAATCCAACAGGTATTGCAGATGACCATAACACCTCCGGGAATCCAATATTTGTTTAACTTTGAACCCTACTTCTCTATCAGTAAGGACTCTAGGAGAACGAGGAAGCTTCTTTTGAAATTGATTTAGAATTAAAGCTTAAGAAGAGAGTTAGGAACTCGTAAATATGGAGGGAGCTTGAGTTAAAGGCCACTGAATTGATAACTTTCTCAATAGGAAATGGTCCAATAAAATGAGGGGAAAATTTCATTGATGGAACTCGAAGCCTCAAATTATGGTTAGACAGCCACACTAGATCCCCAATTTTAAGACTTGGCACTGCTTGTCTCTTTTTGTCAGCCCAAAACTTGTAGCATTTAGAAGACTTATGAAGAGCAGTATGTACTTGCTTCCAATTTTTTTAAAATTGTTGAACAGAAGAATCAACTGCTGGGAGGTCTTGAGTGGGTAAATTTAGAAATTCTGAAACCCGTGGGTGCAGGCCATAGATAATGGAAAATGGAGTGGTTTTGGAGGAGGAGTGCTAAGAATTATTGTGGGCATATTTTGCCCATGGGAGTAGCTCTATCCAATCATCCTGTGAAGAAGACAAGTGAATGCAAAGGAAGTTTTCCAGGTCCTGATTAACTCTTTTTTGCTGCCCATTAGTTTGCGGGTGATTATGCTGTAGAGTATTTCAGTTTGATTTGGAATATGGAACAGAGAGACTTCCAAAATTTGGCTGCAAACTGGACATCTCGTTCAGATATAATTTCTGTAGGCAATCCATGTAACTCGAAGATAGTGTAAATAAAGAGTTGGGCTAATTCTGAAGCTGATGGTAGTCCTTTGAGAGGAACGAAGTGAGCCATTTTGGAGAAATGGTAGATAATCATCCAAATCATAGTGAAACCTTTGGAGTTAGGTAAGTCTGTAATAAAATCCATTAACAGATAAGTCCATGGTCGGAGAGGAACATAGAGTGGCTGGAGTGGACCCATGAGTGCTTGATGGGATATTTTGTAGTTGATGCAGGAAGAGATAAAGTCAGTGATGTCAGATCTCATGAAAGGCCACCAGTAGGATCACTGCACAAACTCTAGAGTCTTGTGCACTCCAGCATGGCTAGAAAACTGGGAAGCATGAGCCCAGAAAATAATATTTTATGAAGATCAGGTGGAATGAAAGTCTTCCCTATAGGAGGTTGAACAGTGGTTGTGTCAAAAACTGCTGGGTTTAGCACTGGACTGGGTGGTTGGACTTTCATACTCTCTTCAGGGCAGAGGGACCAGGATAATTCATCTGCTTTTTTATTGAGAACCGGGCTGGTATGCTAACGTGAAATCAAAATGTGAAAAGAAAATGGCCCAACGAGCCAACCTGGGGTTGAGACAATGGAGATTCTTCAGAAAGATTACATTTTTGTGGTCGGTATAAATGGACACGGGATGTTGAGATCCTTCAAGAAGATATATATAGTAGCAGATGCTCACTTAGCTTAGTGATATCATTCAGGAGCTTGAAAGGGAGGGGTATTTCTAAGCAAGAAAAAAAAGGCATTTTGTTTCCCCCAGCACCCTGAATGATAACAGTAACCAGATTTAAATCCCACACAATATTAGAATTCAGAGATCTTGGTTACATATATTTGTGCAAATGTATGAATAAGCCCCAAAGCCGCATCAAGGCATCTCTGTATATTTGGGGTCACTAGCGCTATATTTAGGTGCAGGGTGTGGCACCCCAATGCATCAGCATATGCCAGAAAGCCCAGGGCAGCATACCAGTGAAAAAACTATAGTGTTAATAAATTAGTGTTAGGAAGCCGAAGCTATAAAGGTGATACAAAAATGTGATGTAATTAAAATGGAGAAATAGTGTTAAAGAAATTAGTATGTGAAAAGTGTTAATAGAATGTAAAGGTGTGCCACACTAAAGCCATCCAGCTCAGCCAGTCCAGAGGCACCACACCCCACACCTCCATTACCCCAATCTGGGTCTATGATTAACCAGCAAGGAGCCACATGATAATGGCTCCTTACTTAAATATATCTAAGCTAAGAGCTACCTACCTTGGAGCAGCCCCATAATGCTCCATATGGCATGTCAGGGCATGCACCTCCTCCTAATGCAGGAACCTCTCTGCCTCTCACAACAGACATATATAGTAGCAGATGCTCAATTAGCTTAGTGATATCATTCAGGTGCTTGAAAGGGAGGGGTATTTCTAAGCAAGAAAAAAAAGGCATTTTGTTTCCCCAGCACCCTGAATGATAACAGTAACCAGATTTAAATCCCACACAATATTAGTATCCGGACTGGATTCGGGTTGGATCCTGGATGGAAGCGGGCTGGCTGGATAAAGTTCTTTCACATGAAGCAAGACAATACTCAGGATTGAAGAATCTCGTAGTAGAAGAATAAAGAAGGTAGCACTCAAAACTCATGCTGGGCTGCCCTCGGACAGGAGTGAGTGTTGAAGCTGATATTCTGTGATCCATGTTGGACGGGGTTCACCCTGGCTACCACGAATGGGCGGACAGCTAGACAAAGCTGTGGCAGGATGGGACAACTGCTGAACACAAGGAGAATCAGCTTCTAATCTGGAGGTGCATAGACACATGGATTTGATGCCTGAAATGGAACAGCAGGGTATGGGATAGGAACCAGGTTCTAAGAGCAGGACTCAGGAATCTGGGAGCACAGAGCACTAGCATGCAGACTAGCTGCGGCAGACATTGCACTGGCATCTGAATGCATCAAGCTGAACTCAGAAATACCTTGCTCTCCCTTGGGATTGGCCACACTGGTGCTGCCTGTAATACTACCCCCTGATTGGGTGCACTGATCATGTGAACGGGACGTAAGATGCCACTGCCTGCTGCCCCTGTCCTGATCGCTGAGTCTCCTACTGCTGACCGTCAGTCCACCAATTCCTGCTGCCTGCCAGCCACACGCTCCTGCTGCCCATCAGCGGCATCGGGGAGGACCCGACCACATGGACGGGTAAGTTCCTGCTCCCACGCGACTCACTGCCCATGACAGAAATGTTGATGCAAGCTTCTTGACTAAGTGTACATTTTATTAGAGTTTGAGTGCTGTACCTCCAGTTTCCTGTCTCTTAACTTTATGAAAGCACCAATGCAGCTAAAAGATTAAGCTTGGAGTGCTGAACCATGGAACACATACATATTCCATAGGTGGGTTGGCACAGCTGCCCAGGGTGCTCACCTAATGCTCCTTTGCAGGAGACATCCAATATAACATGTGTATATAAATAAGACGCACTCACCAGGGTCTTCTTGTTGCTGGTAGAAAAATAGTTTTATTATTCACAAATCACCACATTGGGGTATATTTACTAAGCTTCCGATTTTGACCGATTTGGTGTTTTTTTTTTTCAAAGTGTCATCTCGGGAATTTACTAAACTCAAATCTCGGGAGTGATGAGGGCATTCGTATTTTTGGGCGGCCCAAGTTCAGAAATACGAATGAATACACCAGGGGTGTCAAACTCAAATTCATCGGGGGCCGCATCAGCAGTTTGGTCCCCATCAAAGGGCCGGTTGTATCTGTAGGTCTATCCAAAATTTACCGCTCCACCTGCCTTATATGTGCCCAGCCATCTGCCCCCTTTTAAAGTGCCCAGCCATGTGCCCCCTTTTATAGTGCCCAGCCATGTGCCCCCTTTTATAGTGCACAGGTCCCCATTTTACACATTGTGGCAGGCACAGGTCCCCATTTTACACATTGTGGCTGGCACAGGTCCCCATTTTACACATTGTGGCAGGCACAGGTCCCCATTTTACACATTGTGGCAGGCACAGGTCCCCATTTTCCACATTGTGGCAGGCACAGGTCCCCATTTTACACATTGTGGCAGGCACAGGTCCCCATTTTACACATAGCGGCAGGTACAGGTCCCCATTTTACACATTGTGGCAGGCACAGGTCCCCATTTTACACATTGTGGCAGGCACAGGTCCCCATTTTACACATAGCGGCAGGTACAGGTCCCCATTTTACACATTGTGGCAGGCACAGGTCCCCATTTTACACATTGTGGCAGGCACAGGTCCCCATTTTACACATAGCGGCAGGTACAGGTCCCCATTTTACACATTGCGGCAGGTGGTGGAAGGAGGGAGAGAGAGAGAAAGAGAGGAAGGGAGAGGGGCTGACTTACATTTGAAGCGGTTCTCGCCGCTCTTCAGCCGCCTCTCCCTCCTCGTCTGCGCGGCTCCCTTCTCCCTCCTCCGACGGGGTTTCGTTGAATGACGCGTTTGCGCCGTGACGTCACGACGCAATCGCGTCATTCCGCGAAACCCCGCCCTCCCCCGAGCTGGGCACTCGGGAGAAGGGGGTTTCATGGCGGCGGCACCGCGGGCCATCAGACGAGGTCTGGCGGGCCGGATTTGGCCCGCGGGCCTTGTCTTTGACACCCCTGGAATACACCATCGGTCATACACGGCTGTTTATAGAACTCAGTCATTTACTATTCATTCGTATTTGTAATTTCCACCGTAAATGTGCATTTGCGGTCATAAAAAAATGTCATGAAAAAAACTAGACCTGCTTTTGAGAAACGTGTTTACATGTGTTCCGACTTCATCATTAATCACACCTGCATTTTTGGCCCTTTAAAAGGTGGGCCAGCACATTTGTCAAATCAATCACTCTGAAATGGCTGCTGCCGTGTGTAGCAGTGAATTTTGTTTTGCTATGGAATTCCTGAGACTGCTCCATGAGGCTACAAGAAACCAGGGCCAGGAAACTGAACATGGTCAGCAGGTTGTACAGGTGCCGCGGAGGCTGCGCATGCCTCTTTTTTTTAGGGGGCGTTTAAACTTGAACGCATTGGCTGATGACCAGGTCATACAGATGTTCCGGCTAAATAGGAACATTTTCCGTCTGTATGACCTAGTCAAACTGGGCCTAGACCCTGAGACAGGACGCTCTCGCTCTGTCTCAGGCCTGCACAAACTCCTGGCTGTGTTGCACTTTATGGCTACTTTCAGGCTGTGACAGGCGATGTAATAGGAATCTCACAGCCCTCATTTTCAAAATATTTAAATCAGGTGAGGCAAACCATACATACTCCTCTATGCCCCATTTTTGTATTGTGTAATGTGAATTTATACAGTATATTTGAACAAAGTGCTTAAAACACTCACCTTATATTTTGGAATGTACACTCAGGTTTTGGATGCATTGGAATCCCACATAGATGCCTCTATCTGCTTCCCTGCCCAGGAGTCTCAGTGGCATGCAGTCAGGGTGGCTTTCTATGAGCTTGCTAGCATGCCAAATGTGCTGGATGCCATAGATTGGACACACGTTGAGCTGAGACCACCTAGGGGCAGGCAATATATTTATATTAATAGACATTTTGCCCAATCCACTAATGTCCAGGTGGTTTGTGATGCAAATCTCAAAATTATGAGTGTTGTTGCGGGTTACCCTGGCAGCTGCCATGACTCCTTCATCCTCAGTCAGTCAACCCTGTTTTATAAATTTGAGGCTGGAGAAATGCCGGATGGCTGGCTGCTGGGTATGTACCTTTTTTAAAAATAAATGTTGTGTTTACCTCAACCTGCCCATTATGTTAGCACTGTGTTTGTGCCTCAATATTTTTCAATGTTGGCAATCTGTTTTTCAGGTGATGGGGGTTATGGCTGCTACTCTTGGCTTCTGACTCCATTGTCCGTCCCTGATTCCCCTGCTGAACACAATTACAATCATGCACATAAAGTCTATGCAGAATGTGATAGAACAATGTTTTGGTGTACTTAAATCAAGGTTTCGGTGTCTGGATAAGTCTGCCGGGCTTTTGTTGTATAGTCCCTTAAAGGTGACTAGGATTGTGTTCTGCTGCTGTTTTCTTCATAACATGTGTTTGCAGCAACATCTGCCACATGTTGATGATGATGAAGAAAACAGTCAGCAAGCAACATCTGGCGACACTGTGAGTACAGATATAGGGAGGCAGGTAAGGCAAGAACTGATTTTGGCACATTTTAGCGGTAAGTAAATTTGCCTGTGTGCTTTGTATATGAACATTTTAGGCACACCAATGTAATTTCTGTAGTAATGTGGCTCTTGCTCACTCTAGATCTACTCACCTGAGTGTTGTTTATTAGCTTCATATGTGTTTATGTCTAACTGTTGGGTATCAGTTACTTAGCTATTTGTATATAGATTTATGTTAGTAATTATGTGTTTGTTTTTAAAATGTTTGTTTTTCCATTTCTAAGGTAATGTTTGCCACAATACTACATAATAAATTAGTATGCCCTAACAAGCATTATTTTTTTTAAGGCTATTGTTTGTGTAGATTTTGTATAGAGTTTATTCTGAAGTTGTGTTTTAAATATGTTACCTCATTACCACAACATAATGGACATTGAGTAATGTGTGCCAATTAGCCTAACACACATTGCCTTACAACAACCTTACAAAATTGTTTGTACATAATTATGCCTGTGATGTTGTAAACCTTCATGTTAGTAATGATGCTAGAATAGTGCCAACACATGTGTGTGATAACTCAATGAATTATCCTGTTACACTGACAGTTATTTTTACAGAACACATTTGACATCAATCATTTTTTCACATTTATTACTGTACAACATGTGTTTTCTTTTCAAAAAAGTGCTATATTGTAGGCCTAGGATTGTGAACAATGTGTCTCCAGCTGCAGGGTTGGTTATTTCTTAGGTTGTTCTTTGGTGGCTGACGTGGGTTTGGTTTGGACATTGGAGTGGGTTCGGCTTGATCTTCGAACTGGTGATGAAATTGGGGTCTGGGTAGGTGTGTTGGTCCCTGAGCTGGAACCTTGTTGGTGTTGTGCCAACAAATTAATATTTTGACTGAGGTTGGCCAGGGTTGCGGTAAGTTGTGTTGTGGCTGTTGTGTTGTTGTCTATGATGCGGGACATGGTTTCTGATATAATTTGATTATTTTTAATTAACTGAATGAGGGCTTGTTAATGGCGGTGTTGCTCATCCATTATGCACTGAAAGGTAACAATAAGTTGGCTGTTATCTGCTCTCATCTGCTCCATACTGTTTGCAACTCTGCATAGCTGGACATTGAGCCTGCTGGTGTTTCTACACAGTCTCGGTAGATGATGGGGCAGACTGGCTAGGTATTGGGTGTGCGTGCGTAGGTACTCAAGATTCTGTGCCTGTTGTTGGTTTCATTTTCCCCAAAATGATGGGTCAGGCTGTGGCGGGGGGGTTGTTTGGCTCAATTGTGGGTGTGGTGACATTTGGGGTGGCGGGGTACTTTCCTGAGGCGTGGTAGGTTGGTTAACGTCTATTGCTTGCAGATGGAGGGTGTATGTTTCCTGACTTTCAGATTCCTGCTGGGCTTCCCGGGGCATGATGTCTGGTTCTGTATGGGGATTAAGGGGATAACATTTGAGGATCTTTTTTACTTATGTGGGTTTGATTTTTTACTTAAACTTTCTAGACTTGTTTGTCAAACATTTTTCTATTGTAAATTAGGATGTTCACCAAGACTCGTATACAAAATCAAAAAGGACAATTATGTAGGTTTGTATGAAGTCAAAATTTACATCCAAACAAAAGTGGACAAAGCCCACACTTACAAAACAAACACACAGAGGTACAAACTTTACCCCATGGAAAAAAGTGATTTGGCATCCGCCATATCGTACTTGCATTAAAATATCAAACAGTAAATGACAATATGAATTCTATCACCATTGTGAAAGGGTGTGAATCTACCTGAAGCACAATTTATGCCTATTCAATTACATATTTACAACACAATACTACTGTAAGGCGCAAGAGAACATTCTAAATTTGCGCTACTTGTATAGTGGAGATTGGGTCCTTTTTATTTTGCAAGCCATGTGCTTGCTGCTGTGGATAAGTACTAGGATTAGTTATTTTTTTTTTGCTGATGTGTATTTTGTGTGCAAAAACTAGAGATGAGCGGGTTCGGTTTCTCTGAATCCGAACCCGCCAGAACTTCATGTTTTTTTTCACGGGTCCGAGCGACTCGGATCTTCCCGCCTTGCTCGGTTAACCCGAGCGCGCCCGAACGTCATCATGACGCTGTCGGATTCTCGCGAGGCTCGGATTCTATCGCGAGACTCGGATTCTATATAAGGAGCCGCGCGTCGCCGCCATTTTCACACGTGCATTGAGATTGATAGGGAGAGGACGTGGCTGGCGTCCTCTCCATTTAGATTATAAGAGACTGAGAGAGATTTACTGGAGCTGACTAGGAGGAGTACTGTTACTGTAGAAGTGTAGAGACAGAGTGGAGAGAGTTTACTAGTGAGGACAGTGCAGTTTACTTTATAATCCGTTCTCTGCCTGAAAAAAGCGATACACAGCACACAGTGACTCAGTCACATACCATATCTGTGTGCACTGCTCAGGCTCAGGCCAGTGTGCTGCATCATCTATTATCTATATATAATATTATATATATCTGTCTGACTGCTCAGCTCACACAGCTTATAATTGTGGGGGAGACTGGGGAGCACTACTGCAGTGCCAGTTATAGGTTATAGCAGGAGCCAGGAGTACATAATATATTATATAGTGAGTGACCACCAGACACACAGTGCAGTTTATTTAATATATCCGTTCTCTGCCTGAAAAAAGCGATACACACAGTGACTCAGTCAGTCACATACCATATCTGTGTGCACTGCTCAGGCTCAGGCCAGTGTGCTGCATCATCTATTATCTATATATAATATTATATATATCTGTCTGACTGCTCAGCTCACACAGCTTATAATTGTGGGGGAGACTGGGGAGCACTACTGCAGTGCCAGTTATAGGTTATAGCAGGAGCCAGGAGTACATAATATATTATATAGTGAGTGACCACCAGACACACAGTGCAGTTTATTTAATATATCCGTTCTCTGCCTGAAAAAAGCGATACACACAGTGACTCAGTCAGTCACATACCATATCTGTGTGCACTGCTCAGGCTCAGGCCAGTGTGCTGCATCATCTATTATCTATATATAATATTATATATATCTGTCTGACTGCTCAGCTCACACAGCTTATAATTGTGGGGGAGACTGGGGAGCACTACTGCAGTGCCAGTTATAGGTTATAGCAGGAGCCAGGAGTACATAATATATTATATAGTGAGTGACCACCAGACACACAGTGCAGTTTATTTAATATATCCGTTCTCTGCCTGAAAAAAGCGATACACACAGTGACTCAGTCAGTCACATACCATATCTGTGTGCACTGCTCAGGCTCAGGCCAGTGTGCTGCATCATCTATTATCTATATATAATATTATATATATCTGTCTGACTGCTCAGCTCACACAGCTTATAATTGTGGGGGAGACTGGGGAGCACTACTGCAGTGCCAGTTATAGGTTATAGCAGGAGCCAGGAGTACATAATATATTATATAGTGAGTGACCACCAGACACACAGTGCAGTTTATTTAATATATCCGTTCTCTGCCTGAAAAAAGCGATACACACAGTGACTCAGTCAGTCACATACCATATCTGTGTGCACTGCTCAGGCTCAGGCCAGTGTGCTGCATCATCTATTATCTATATATAATATTATATATATCTGTCTGACTGCTCAGCTCACACAGCTTATAATTGTGGGGGAGACTGGGGAGCACTACTGCAGTGCCAGTTATAGGTTATAGCAGGAGCCAGGAGTACATATTATATTAAAATTAAACAGTGCACACGTTTGCTGCAGGAGTGCCACTGCCAGTGTGACTGACCAGTGACCTGACCACACTGACCACCAGTATAGTTAGTAGTATACTTATATTGTGATTGCCTGAAAAAGTTAAACACTCGTCGTGTGACTTCACTTGTGTGTTTTTTTTTTTTTTATTCTATAAAAATAAAACTCATTCTGCTGACAGACAGTGTCCAGCAGGTCCGTCATTATATAATATATAATATATACCTGTCCGGCTGCAGTAGTGATATATATATATTTTTTATATCATTTATCATCCAGTCGCAGCAGACACAGTACGGTAGTTCACGGCTGTGGCTACCTCTGTGTCTCTGCACTCGGCAGGCAGTCCGTCCATAATTGTAATACCACCTAACCGTGGATTTTTTTCATTCTTCTTTATACATACATAGTTACATAGACATCTTCTCTTTATCAACCAGTCTATATTAGCTGCAGACACAGTACAGTACGGTAGTTCACGGCTGTGGCTACCTCTGTGTCTGCACTCGGCAGGCAGTCCGTCCATAATTGTATACCACCTAACCGTGGTTTTTTTTCATTCTTCTTTATACATACATAGTTACATAGACATCTTCTCTTTATCAACCAGTCTATATTAGCTGCAGACACAGTACAGTACGGTAGTTCACGGCTGTGGCTACCTCTGTGTCTGCACTCGGCAGGCAGTCCGTCCATAATTGTATACCACCTAACCGTGGATTTTTTTCAGTCTTCTTTATACATACATAGTTACATAGACATCTTCTCTTTATCAACCAGTCTATATTAGCTGCAGACACAGTACAGTACGGTAGTTCACGGCTGTGGCTACCTCTGTGTCTGCAGTCGGCAGGCAGTCCATAATTGTATACTAGTATCCATCTCCATTGTTTACCTGAGGTGCCTTTTAGTTGTGCCTATTAAAATATGGAGAACAAAAATGTTGAGGTTCCAAAATTAGGGAAAGATCAAGATCCACTTCCACCTCGTGCTGAAGCTGCTGCCACTAGTCATGGCCGAGACGATGAAATGCCAGCAACGTCGTCTGCCAAGGCCGATGCCCAATGTCATAGTACAGAGCATGTCAAATCCAAAACACCAAATATCAGAAAAAAAAGGACTCCAAAACCTAAAATAAAATTGTCGGAGGAGAAGCGTAAACTTGCCAATATGCCATTTACCACACGGAGTGGCAAGGAACGGCTGAGGCCCTGGCCTATGTTCATGGCTAGTGGTTCAGCTTCACATGAGGATGGAAGCACTCGGCCTCTCGCTAGAAAAATGAAAAGACTCAAGCTGGCAAAAGCAGCACAGCAAAGAACTGTGCATTCTTCGAAATCCCAAATCCACAAGGAGAGTCCAATTGTGTCGGTTGCGATGCCTGACCTTCCCAACACTGGACGTGAAGAGCATGCGCCTTCCACCATTTGCACGCCCCCTGCAAGTGCTGGAAGGAGCACCCGCAGTCCAGTTCCTGATAGTCAGATTGAAGATGTCAGTGTTGAAGTACACCAGGATGAGGAGGATATGGGTGTTGCTGGCGCTGGGGAGGAAATTGACCAGGAGGATTCTGATGGTGAGGTGGTTTGTTTAAGTCAGGCACCCGGGGAGACACCTGTTGTCCGTGGGAGGAATATGGCCGTTGACATGCCAGGTGAAAATACCAAAAAAATCAGCTCTTCGGTGTGGAGGTATTTCACCAGAAATGCGGACAACAGGTGTCAAGCCGTGTGTTCCCTTTGTCAAGCTGTAATAAGTAGGGGTAAGGACGTTAACCACCTCGGAACATCCTCCCTTATACGTCACCTGCAGCGCATTCATAATAAGTCAGTGACAAGTTCAAAAACTTTGGGTGACAGCGGAAGCAGTCCACTGACCAGTAAATCCCTTCCTCTTGTAACCAAGCTCACGCAAACCACCCCACCAACTCCCTCAGTGTCAATTTCCTCCTTCCCCAGGAATGCCAATAGTCCTGCAGGCCATGTCACTGGCAATTCTGACGAGTCCTCTCCTGCCTGGGATTCCTCCGATGCATCCTTGCGTGTAACGCCTACTGCTGCTGGCGCTGCTGTTGTTGCCGCTGGGAGTCGATGGTCATCCCAGAGGGGAAGTCGTAAGCCCACTTGTACTACTTCCAGTAAGCAATTGACTGTTCAACAGTCCTTTGCGAGGAAGATGAAATATCACAGCAGTCATCCTACTGCAAAGCGGATAACTGAGTCCTTGACAACTATGTTGGTGTTAGACGTGCGTCCGGTATCCGCCGTTAGTTCACAGGGAACTAGACAATTTATTGAGGCAGTGTGCCCCCGTTACCAAATACCATCTAGGTTCCACTTCTCTAGGCAGGCGATACCGAGAATGTACACGGACGTCAGAAAAAGACTCACCAGTGTCCTAAAAAATGCAGTTGTACCCAATGTCCACTTAACCACGGACATGTGGACAAGTGGAGCAGGGCAGGGTCAGGACTATATGACTGTGACAGCCCACTGGGTAGATGTATGGACTCCCGCCGCAAGAACAGCAGCGGCGGCACCAGTAGCAGCATCTCGCAAACGCCAACTCTTTCCTAGGCAGGCTACGCTTTGTATCACCGCTTTCCAGAATACGCACACAGCTGAAAACCTCTTACGGCAACTGAGGAAGATCATCGCGGAATGGCTTACCCCAATTGGACTCTCCTGTGGATTTGTGGCATCGGACAACGCCAGCAATATTGTGTGTGCATTAAATATGGGCAAATTCCAGCACGTCCCATGTTTTGCACATACCTTGAATTTGGTGGTGCAGAATTTTTAAAAAAACGACAGGGGCGTGCAAGAGATGCTGTCGGTGGCCAGAAAAATTGCGGGACACTTTCGGCGTACAGGCACCACGTACAGAAGACTGGAGCACCACCAAAAACTACTGAACCTGCCCTGCCATCATCTGAAGCAAGAAGTGGTAACGAGGTGGAATTCAACCCTCTATATGCTTCAGAGGTTGGAGGAGCAGCAAAAGGCCATTCAAGCCTATACAATTGAGCACGATATAGGAGGTGGAATGCACCTGTCTCAAGTGCAGTGGAGAATGATTTCAACGTTGTGCAAGGTTCTGATGCCCTTTGAACTTGCCACACGTGAAGTCAGTTCAGACACTGCCAGCCTGAGTCAGGTCATTCCCCTCATCAGGCTTTTGCAGAAGAAGCTGGAGGCATTGAAGAAGGAGCTAAAAGGGAGCGATTCCGCTAGGCATGTGGGACTTGTGGATGCAGCCCTTAATTCGCTTAACAAGGATTCACGGGTGGTCAATCTGTTGAAATCAGAGCACTACATTTTGGCCACCGTGCTCGATCCTAGATTTAAAGCCTACCTTGGATCTCTCTTTCCGGCAGACACAAGTCTGCTGGGGTTCAAAGACCTGCTGGTGACAAAATTGTCAAGTCAAGCGGAACGCGACCTGTCAACATCTCCTCCTTCACATTCTCCCGCAACTGGGGGTGCGAGGAAAAGGCTCAGAATTCCGAGCCCACCCGCTGGCGGTGATGCAGGGCAGTCTGGAGCGACTGCTGATGCTGACATCTGGTCCGGACTGAAGGACCTGACAACGATTACGGACATGTCGTCTACTGTCACTGCATATGATTCTCTCAACATTGAAAGAATGGTGGAGGATTATATGAGTGACCGCATCCAAGTAGGCACGTCACACAGTCCGTACTTATACTGGCAGGAAAAAGAGGCAATTTGGAGGCCCTTGCACAAACTGGCTTTATTCTACCTAAGTTGCCCTCCCACAAGTGTGTACTCCGAAAGAGTGTTTAGTGCCGCCGCTCACCTTGTCAGCAATCGGCGTACGAGGTTACATCCAGAAAATGTGGAGAAGATGATGTTCATTAAAATGAATTATAATCAATTCCTCCGCGGAGACATTGACCAGCAGCAATTGCCTCCACAAAGTACACAGGGAGCTGAGATGGTGGATTCCAGTGGGGACGAATTGATAATCTGTGAGGAGGGGGATGTACACGGTGATATATCGGAGGGTGAAGATGAGGTGGACATCTTGCCTCTGTAGAGCCAGTTTGTGCAAGGAGAGATTAATTGCTTCTTTTTTTGGGGGGGTCCAAACCAACCCGTCATATCAGTCACAGTCGTGTGGCAGACCCTGTCACTGAAATGATGGGTTGGTTAAAGTGTGCATGTCCTGTTTTGTTTATACAACATAAGGGTGGGTGGGAGGGCCCAAGGACAATTCCATCTTGCACCTCTTTTTTCTTTTCTTTTTCTTTGCATCATGTGCTGATTGGGGAGGGTTTTTTGGAAGGGACATCCTGCGTGACACTGCAGTGCCACTCCTAGATGGGCCCGGTGTTTGTGTCGGCCACTAGGGTCGCTAATCTTACTCACACAGTCAGCTACCTCATTGCGCCTCTTTTTTTCTTTGCGTCATGTGCTGTTTGGGGAGGGTTTTTTGGAAGGGACATCCTGCGTGACACTGCAGTGCCACTCCTAGATGGGCCCGGTGTTTGTGTCGGCCACTAGGGTCGCTAATCTTACTCACACAGCTACCTCATTGCGCCTCTTTTTTTCTTTGCGTCATGTGCTGTTTGGGGAGGGTTTTTTGGAAGGGCCATCCTGCGTGACACTGCAGTGCCACTCCTAGATGGGCCCGGTGTTTGTGTCGGCCACTAGGGTCGCTAATCTTACTCACACAGCTACCTCATTGCGCCTCTTTTTTTCTTTGCGTCATGTGCTGTTTGGGGAGGGTTTTTTGGAAGGGACATCCTGCGTGACACTGCAGTGCCACTCCTAGATGGGCCCGGTGTTTGTGTCGGCCACTAGGGTCGCTTATCTTACTCACACAGCGACCTCGGTGCAAATTTTAGGACTAAAAATAATATTGTGAGGTGTGAGGTATTCAGAATAGACTGAAAATGAGTGTAAATTATGGTTTTTGAGGTTAATAATACTTTGGGATCAAAATGACCCCCAAATTCTATGATTTAAGCTGTTTTTTAGTGTTTTTTGAAAAAAACACCCGAATCCAAAACACACCCGAATCCGACAAAAAAAATTCGGTGAGGTTTTGCCAAAACGCGTTCGAACCCAAAACACGGCCGCGGAACCGAACCCAAAACCAAAACACAAAACCCGAAAAATTTCAGGCGCTCATCTCTAGCAAAAACAGTGTGTAAGTATGTTATTTTTAATTTCTGTTTTGTGTTTACTCACCAGACAGCTGAGGGGAATGTGGTTTCCGGTGATTGAGGACTCTCCAAAATGTGTTCTGGTGGCTGAGGCAACACAGTCGAAATACGACGTTGGGGTGGGCTTAATGCTGGTGTTGGTGCGACATCAGGACGACGTCTCTTGGTAGGCCTGCTCGTGTGGCTGCCAGACCACTGTGAAGGACGTCTTTGTGGACTGTGATGCGATGTTGAAGTTCCTATGGATTAATGCAAACATTCGGGTTTTTTTTTATTTTGTGGTGGGCACATTAAGTGGTATCAATTTTGCCTTACCTGTATCGCCAGCATCCACAGCTCTTGACAGTGTTGCTTGTGTTCTGGAAGTGGTGACTTGCTTTCGTACTGTAAAAATGTAAAGTTGGTGTTTATGACCATTAATTACAGTGTGTACTTTTGTAAGCAGCAACATTTAGTGATGTGGCCATATGATTACCATTATGAATACACTTTCTAGCAATAAATTATTTAGAAATGGGTTGCTTCATTGTTTGTGAAAAGGCTAATGAGGTTCCATTTCCAAAGACAAAAACATGGCCAAGTAGTTTAATTTTCCATGGCCAACAGCTGAATATACACCCACGTATTACCATATATTTTTGAGTATTACAATAATATGAAAATATGACATTTAAATTTTTAATAGCAAAAAATATACAATACTTAGCCATCTACACTAACATATTGCCCACAAAGACAAGTAAAATACAACATACATTAAACAAAGAAAAAATGAAGCACCAAAAATTACATTTAAACAACATGTGACTCACACGTAACTAATACAAATACTTTACAAATAAAGCCATCTATGCAAGAATTTCCAACTTACAAAATGGAACAAGCAAAAAAATACTATACACAAAACCATAACAACCTAACACCTCACTATACAAACACAAAATCATTACAAAACAAACACAAATAGCTAATCAATTTTTAACATATAAATATATTAACAATACAATAACATTTTAAAAATACTAATTAGGCACAAACACATATGCAAATATAAAAATTTAAAAAACCCACTCACCATCATGCCTAGGACGATCCGAATCCCGCACATTAGTCGCACCAACAACTTCATGCGGAATAAGGGTCCGCATAGGTTCCTCCCACTCCCGATAAGACGCTATAAAGGGATTGCCACCCCCTGTTTGCCTGGCTGACTTAGCCTCCTTTGCCATCTTTGCCTTGACACGGCGCTTGATGTCGTAGAATCTCTTCCGACACGTGTCCTCGGTCCTCTTCACCACACCCTCACTGTTTACTGCCGCTACTACCTTCCCCCACAGAACAGTTTTCCTGCATGGAGGCACCTTGGCCGCATCACGCCCAAACAGCTGGCGATGATGGTGCATCAACTCATGCACCAAAGCCATATTTTCCGCATAGCTAATTTTAACATTTCGGCCCGTCTTGGTAGTGATGCGTGGCTGCGGAGCAACACCACCATCACTGTCACTATCACTCGAGGCCACAGCAGCAACCTCACCCTTCTCCACCTCACTAACCTCCTCCCCCTCACTCACCTCCTCCCCCTCACTCACCTCCTCCACCTCACTCACCTCCTCCCTCTCACTCACCTCCTCCCTCTCACTCACCTCTGAATGGGACAAAATAATGACAAACAACAAATAACACTAATAAAAAAAAACACAAAACACACTCCTCCACTACCACTACACACAACACACCAAACACACACACACACACACACACACACACACACACACACACACACAGACAAACAATGACTATAGACTGTAAATAAAATGCACAAACACTAAAAATTAAACAAACTTTAAAGAGACTACACAACAATTATCACAAGACTACTTACACACACAATACAGCTCTCAACAATCACAAGAAAACTCTAAAACCGACCAACAAATCACCAACTCCAAAACACCAACTTCCTCTCTCACCTATCCACTAGCTAAACCCACGAGGTTCGGCTGGTTGGGAACGTTTTTATACTAATGAGCACAGACACTCCTCCATGACAAACACAACCAATCACGGACGAGTGACGAAAACGAAAGTTAGAAAATAACGCTACCGGGAAGGGACAAAAACATTGCCGTGAAAAATATAATTACGAATCCGTAAAATACCACAAAAATACGACCGCAAAAACCAAGATTCGGCCACGTTCACATTAAAAATATACGAATGACATCGACATTGAAAAATACGAAAACACAAAATACGAAAGCTTAATAAATGAGTCGTAACAAAACAAAAAAGTTGCAAAATAACACTACCGATGTAAGTCGTGTTTAAACTTCAACCAAATTCTGAACATTACGAATCTTAGTAAATATACCCTATTGTGTTGATATTTTGTTCATTAGAATTAGAGATGTGCGGCGGGCACTTTTCGCGTTTTGTGTATTGGTTTTGGTTATGGCATGGTTTTGCCAAAACCACCTTTCGTGTTTTGGTTTTGGATCTGGAGGATTTTTGGGGGGAAAAAACAGCTAAAATCACAGAACTTGGGGGTAATTTTGATCCTACGGTATTATTAACCTCAATAACATTAATTTCCACTCATTTCCAGTCTATGCTGAACACCTCACACCTCACAATATTGTTTTTAGGCCTAAAAGTTGCAAAGAGGTCGCTGTATGACTAAGCTAAGCAACACAAGTGTGTGGTACAAACACCTGGCCCATCTAGGAGTGGCACTGCAGTGGCAGACAGGATGGCAGTATTAAAAAATAGGCCCCAAACAGCACATGATGCAAAGAAGAAAAAGAGGTGCAATGAGGTAGCTGGATGACGAAGCTAAGCGACACAAGTGTGCGGCACAAGAACCTGTCCCATCTAGGAGTGTCACTGCAGTTGCAGACAGGATGGCACTTAAAAAACTAGGCCCCAAATAGCACATCATGCAAAGAAGTAAAAGAGGTGCAATGAGGTAGCTGCATGGCTAAGCTAAGCGACACAAGTGTACGGCACAAACACCTGGCCCATCTAGGAGTGGCACTGCAGTGTCAGACAGGATGGCACTTTTAAAAACTAGGCCCCAAACAGCACATCATGCAAAGTAGTAAAAGAGGTGCGGCACAAACAACATGTGACGTGCTGGAATTCACCCAGATGTAATACACGCACAATATTGGTGGCACAGGATAGCGTACCCCTAAACCAAACAGACACGGCAAAGCCTGTAAAATTCATTTGGATAATAACCCTTTTATTTGAAGCTATTATAATAATATGCAGCACAGGCGAGCATACCCTTACACCACACAGGGCAAACCCTGTAAAAATGATTTGGATAATAATATAAGTAATGTATATAACCCTTTTAATTGGAGTAAATAATATACAGCACAGGACACCACCACTGGACTGATGCAGCACAAGACATCCCCACTGGACTTGACTTATACGGCAGTACTCCTTGACTTATACGGCAGTACCCCTGGAGTTGTATGGCAGTGTCAGACAGGATGGCACTTTAGAAAACTAGTCCCCAAACAGCACATGATGCAAAGAAGAAAAAGAGGTGTAAGATGGTATTGTCCTTGGGCCTTCACTCATATAATTGTCAACCATTCTTTCAATGGTGACAGAATCATATGTAGTGGCAGTAGACATGTCAGTAATCATTGGCAGGTCCTTCAGTCCGGACCAGACGTTAGCACTTGCTCCTGACTGCCCGGAAATCTTATCCTTTTCCTCGCAGCCCCAGTTGCGGGAGAAAGTGAAGGAGGAGGGGTCATGTTCCGCTTGAGTTGACAATTCTCTCACCAGCAGGTCTTTGAACCTCTGCAGACTTGTATCTGCCAGAAAGAGAGATACAACGTAGGCTTTAAACCTAGGATCGAGCACGGTGGCCAAAATGTAGTGCTCTAATTTCAACAGATTGACCACCCGTGAATCCTTTGCAAAGCGAATGAAGGACTCCATCCACAAGTCCCACATACTTTGCGGAATCGCTCCGTCTTAGCTCCTCCTTCAATTTCTCCAGCTGCTTCTACAAAAGCCTGATGAGGAGAATGACCTGACTCAAGCTGGCAGTGTCTGAACTGACTTCACGTGTGGCAAGTTCGAAAGGTTGGAGAACTTTGCACAAGACGGTAATCATTCTCCACTGCGCTTGAGTCAGGTGCATTCCTCCTCCTTTGCCTATATCGTAGGTGGATGTATAGGCTTAAATGGCCTTTTTGCTGCTCCTCCATCCTGTGAAGCATATGGAGTGTTGAATTCCACCTCGTTACCACCTCTTGCTTCAGGTGATGGCAGGACAGATTCAGGCGTGTTTGAAGGCACTCCAGTCTTCGGCATGCGGTGGCTTAACGCTAATAGTGGCCCGCAATGTTTCGGGCCACCGACAGCATCTCCTGCATGCCCCTGTCATTTTAAAAAAAAAATCTGCACCACCAAATTAATTGTATGTGCAAAACATGGGACGTGCTGGAATTTGCCCAGATGTAATGCACGCACAATATTGGTGGCATTGTCCAATATCAAAAATCCCCAGGAGAGTCTAATTGGGGTATGCCATTGTGCAAAGATGTCCCTCAGTTTCTGTAAGAGGTGGTCAGTGGTGTGCCTCTTACGTAAAGTGGTGATACATAGCATAGCCTGCCTAGGAATGAGTTGGCGTTTGCTAGATGCTGCTACTGGTTCCGCTGCTGTTGTTGCTGTGGGAGGCCATACAACTACCCAGTGGGCTGTCACAGTCATATAGTCCTTAGTCTGCCCTGTTCCACTTGTCCACATGTCTGTGGTTAAGTGTGCAGTGGGTACAACTGCATTTTGTAGGACACTGAGGACACTTTTTCTGACATCTCTGTACATTCTTGGTATCGCCTGCCTAGAGAAGTGGAACCTGGATGGGATTTGATATCGGAGACACAGTACCTCAAACAATTCTCTAAGTCCCACTGAACTAATGGCGTATACCGGACGCACGTCTAACACCAACATAGCTGTCAAGGCCTCAGTTATCCACTTTGCAAAAGGGTGACTGCTGTCATATTTCATCTTCCTCACAAAGGACTGTTGGACAGTCAATTGCTTACTGGAAGTAGTACAAGTGGTTTTCCAACTTCCCCTCTGGGATGACGATCAACTCCAAGCAGCAACAACAGCAGCGGCAGCAACAGCAGGCGTACCAGTCAAGGAGCCTCTGGAGGAATCCCGGTTAGGAGAGGACTTCTCAGTCTTGCCAGTGACATGGCCTGCAGGACTATTGACGTTCCTGACTGAGGAGGAAGTTGACGTTGAGGGAGTTGGTGGTGTGGCTTGCAGGAGCTTGGGTACAAGAGGAAGAGGGGATTTAGGTGTCAGTGGACTGCTTACGCTCTTACTTAAAGTTTCACATCAACACTAACTTCTGATGAAGGCGCTGCAGGTGACATATAAGGGAGGTTGTTCCTTACCCCTACTTATTACAGATTGACAGAGGCAACACACAGCTTGACACCAGTTGTCCGGATTTGTGGAGAAATAATTCCACACGAAGAGGTGGCTTTTTTGGTATTTTACCAAGGCATCACAATAGGCTTCTTCATCCCACGGACAACAGGTGTCTCCCCTGGTGCCTCATTTAAACAAACCACATCACCATCAGAATCATCATCATCAACTTCCTCCTCAGCGCCAGCAACACCCATATCCTCATACTGCTGTACTTCAACAGTGTCATCTTCAATTTTAATATTAGAAACTGGACTGTGGGTGCTCCTTCCAGCACTTGCAGGGGGCGTGCAAATGGTGGAAGGAGCCACCTCTCCCACCCCAGTGTTGGAAAGGTCAGGCATTGCAACCGCCGACACACTTGTACTCTCCTTGGGGATTTGTGATACCATCTTAGAATGCACAGTTCTTTTCTGTGCTTTTTCCTGCTTAACTCCTATCCTTTTTCTAGCGGGATGATGAGAGCTTCCATCGTCATGTGAAGCTGAACCACTAGTCATGACCATAGGCCAGGGCCTTAGCCACTCCGTGTCGTAAATGACATATTGGCAAGTTTACATTTCTCCTCAGACCATTTTATCTGAACTTTGGCTTTTGGGATTAGACATGCCTTCTACTATCACATTGGGCATTGGCCTTCGCAGACAACGTTGATGGCATTTCATCGTCTATGTCATGACTAGTGACAGCAGCTTCAGCACTAGGAGGAAGTGGTTCCTGTACAGTACCACTGTAATTATACGGCAGAATCACTGGACTTATGCGGCAGGATCACTGGATTTATATGGCAGGATCACTGGAATTATATGGCAGGATCACTGGATTTATACGGCAGGATCACTGGATTTATACGGCAATACTGCTGGACATATACGGCAGTACCGCTGGACATATATGGCAGTATCAATGGACATATACAGCAGGATCACTGGACATATATGGCAGTACCACTGGACATATACGGCAGCACAGGGACACCACCACTTGACTGATGCAGCACAACACAGCACCACTGTACTGCACTTATACAGCAGCACTGGATATATGGCAGCAGAGGACACCACCACTATGACTGGACTGATGCAGCACAACACACCACCACTATTCTGATGCAGGACAACACAGTACCACTGCAATGGACTGGACTTATACAGCAGCACTGGACATATGGCAGCAGAGAACACCACCACTGTGACTGGACTGATGCAGCACAATACACCACTGAACTGATGCAGCACAACACAGCACCACTGGACTGGACTTATACAGCAGCACTGGACATATGGCAGCAGAGGACACCACCACTGTGACTGGACTGATGCAGCACAATACACCACTGAACTGATGCAGCACAACACAGCACCACTGGAATGGACTTACACAGCAGCACTGGACATATGGCAGCAGAGGACATAACCACTGTGAGTGGACTGATGCAGCACAAGACACTAACACTGAACTGATGCAGGACACTGAGGATGGAGACACGTCCTCTCTCTACACTTTCCAATGCCGGAATGAAAATGGCGGCGACGCGCGGCTCCTTATATAAATTCCAAACCCCGCGAGAATCCAACAGCAGAATGATGACGTTTTGCCTCGTTCTGGTTTCCGAGTCAGGCGGGAAAACCCGAGCCTGACTCGGATCCGGGCTCGTGACGTGAAATCCGGTAGGGTTCGGTTCTCTGTGAACAGAACCCGTTCATCTCTAATTAGAAATGTGACCTTTCTCAATACAAATCTACAGACAGGATAGGGAAGACATACATCACACTGAACTGAGCCTCCCTAAATATCCCCCATGCCTTAATTAGTAACTCCTCCCTAAACACATCAATTAAAGACAGAATATAATGTAATTTACTACACCAGGGCTATAAGCCACTCAAGAGGGACAAACAACCACCACTTAAAGCATTTTCTTCACCTAACACTGCTAACAAATACTCAAAAATAGATTAAAACCATAAGAAATCAGCAGAACTCCCAAATCCTCGGAATCGCTGCCTATCTTCTGGTATGCATTCCACCTGACCGGTAGTTAATGGCCGTTCCAGCTACCGGAAGTAGCATCATATGACACAAAAAAAGCGCTACTGGGTTATAAAGAGTTGTGGGACGCAAACAGGAAGCAGCACATGTGTTTCACAGCACTACTAATGTACTGGGTACTGTGTTTAACAAGTAATGAATGTAAAAAGCATAGCAAACGCACTAATGGCATGGGCAGCAATAGGGAGGCTGCAAACTCAGGATTTTAAACAACTTCATACACAAATTAGAAATACATTTAAAAACATATAATATATAATAATTGGAGACACAAACAGTCAAATAAGAAAACACCTAAAAACTAGGCTTTTTTTCTATATGCAGATCAGTTGTCAGGTGACCCTCTCAAAAAATACAGAAATTACAGAAAAAGAGAGGTGTTGAGCAAATCCTGATGGAGGACACCTTCTTATAGCACAACTTTTATTTTTTTATTGCAAAAACATATTAAGGTGAATATATTTATTAAGTCCCTTCGGGAACACTGTGTCCAACTGGTGTATCCATCTGGATTCTTTCTTTAATAGTAGCAAGCCCCTATCTCCTCCCCTTTTCTGGGGTGGTACCCAATCAATTATCATGTAATTAAGGGCAGCCATTTGGTGTCCTTCACAAAGGAAGTGTGCCACCACCGGCTTGTCAGTACTGCCCATCTCAAAGGCCAATTTAATTTCTGGTCTGTGTTGGGTCATATGCTCACGAAAAGTTTTCACCATCTTGCCCACATATATAAGCCTACATGGGCATCTTAGATAGTAAATGACGAATTCCAGTAGGCAATTGAATCAGTACTGTAGAAAAATTTGTCTAACGCTCTGTGGATGCAGGAGCGAACGTCCTGTGATGAGTGCCCTACATGCTGCACAGCCGAAACCTTGTTAGCAGCCCTTATTGGCAGCTAGCCAGTTGCTATCACCTGTTGGGCTTATATCAGTCCTATATAGCAAGTCCTTCAGATTTTGACCGTGGCGGATGCTCAAAAGTGGTGGTGTCCTACCAACATCTTTTAAAGTGGAATCTGTCCCTACCAATGGCCAATGCTTCTTAATTGAGCATTGTACCGCATACAGACTCATGTCACACCTTGCTCTGAGGATCATTCTTCCTGTATCATGGGTTTTTGACACCGGCTTACGGTTTCCAATAAAGATTTTCCCTGCTTTAGTAAGGCAGCAGTCAACAACTTGCCTCCTATAGCCTCTTATTAGAAATATTTTTCTCATCTCCTCAATTTGTACTTCAGCGAATTCTGGCTCAGAATTGTTCCTCAATACACGTACAAACTGGGAAACCGGTAGATTCGTTTTTAAAGCATCCGGATGGTGACTTGTGGCTGTGTGTAATGTATTCCGATCTGTGGTTTTCCGATAAAGAGTATAAGTGAACCCACCATTTTTCTTGTATATAAGAATTTCCATGAAAATAATTTCCACTTCGTCAACTGACACAGTTAAATGTGTAGGGCTTGCCAGATTATTTAGTGTTTTCACCATCTCCAACAATAAACATCTATCTTCACGTCAAATGGCAAAAAAAATTCTATAAAGTGATTAAAATACAAAATCTGTTTTCCATACACCGGTATTATATACTCATTCTTGTAATGGTTTAGAAAAATATTAGCATAAGCTAGGGCCAGGTTTGACCCGTAGTGGTACCTGACAACTGCATATAAAATTAATCTGCATATAGGAAATTATTTTATACCATCTCCAACAAAGAAATCAAGAACTCAGACTTCTGGTTCCGGCATGAGGAGTAAGCAGCAGCTCCTGTGTGCTCCTCCAACACCGCCAGCTTACCCGCTCACTGCACCGATACCCTGCCTCCACAGCTCACTGTTAGCTCCGGCCAACCTCCCGCACATTCTCCCACCCACATAGAGAAGTTTCTGGAGCCGCTGGCTCCGTCTAGAATACCCACGTCAGCGCTTCCCCCAGACAGGAGAAACGCTGTGTTGTACACAACATGGCGCCCACCACTGACTCAAGTCCAGAAAAGCCTGCGCAAAAAAAAGGCTACTATAAATGCCACTGGGGACCCCCCTCAATCACAGGTGCGTGCTGAATCAGGCAAACCTGCCACTTCTAATACCTATGCAGAGATTGTAGCTGCAATACATTAAACTATGGCGCTGCTGCTGCAAAAAACAGTGACATTACACTACAGACACAGCAGCTTTCTCATAGGGTGTCTGATACTGAGGTGCATTTGATGACCACAATTGATGATGTGACTGTCCTACAGAATGCTGTCTCACACTTAGAAAAAGGCAATAAGCATCTTTTGGATAAAATTTACCATATTGAAAAATGAAACCAAACACGGCAATGCAGCCTACGGATAGTAGGTTTACCGGAATCGCTTAAAGGCCCAGGGCTTGAGAATTTTGTACGTACTACCCTCCCAAAGCTTCTACATATTGAAGCAGAGTGTTCAGATCTAGTAATAGAATGGGTGCATAGAATGGGGGACCATGCACGTACAGGCTCCACTAGACCATGTGTGGTCATCTTTAAAACTTTGAACTTTCTGCATAAATCCTCAATGTGGAGAGCTTCACGTAAAATAGGACATCTTCAATGGGAAGGTGCCACACTGAGAATTTTCCAGGACTATTCAGTTGAACTTTCCCGCCTCCGCAAGGCTTATGCCCCTATTTGTGTCTCATTGGTGAAGAACCGCAAATTCGCTTTGCTGTACCCTGCATGACTTAGAGTGTTTCAAGGTTCCTCCTTTCTGGATTTCACCAATCCTAAAGATGCTGAAGCTTACTTCAAAGAAGAATCTGAGTCTCATTCTTATTACATTTCTGATAATCTCGAGGATTGAAATATTTGTTGTTATAAAGTGTCTCTGTTTCATAGCACAATATAATTTTTGGGATTCGTTCCCCTGTCATTCAAATACTTTGAGATGACGTCCTAATTGTTAGGTACTTTAAAGTGAGCATGTGTTTATTTCTTAATAAGTTTATAGGGATGCTGGTGGTAGGTGAGCAGCTCCGCCATTATATAGATAACTGACGCTTGTTACCACCAGTTATCTACGCCGCACCCGAAGTCCGCTATTTTACTTCTTTCTTATGATGTCTGCATCACTAATGCTTTCTATGCTGTTTAATTTGTTCTCTTTCACCTTCCCCTGTCTGTTGTTTGGTATGTCCTCTGTCTTTGTCTCTCTCCCTCTTGTTTTTTTCCACATTCCATTCTCTCCTGGGGGTATATTTACAAAGATTCGTGCTTTGGCCGTTTTGAAGGGTGTTTGAACTCGAATGGTATCGGGTGCATTTTACTGCAACTTTTTGAATCCTGATACGGTCATTCACTAAGCTGCCGACTTCACAATTCGTATTTTCCGATGTCGATGTGATTCGTAATATCAGGCAGTGTTTTACGGGAGTGATGAGTAAAACACTGCCTGACAAAACACAAGGAATCCCGGCCGGATCTGTGAGATCCATGCAGGGCTTCATTGTGTACCTTAAAAAGGTTTTTAAAGTGTTTAAAAATCTGAAAAAAATTGCGTGGGGTCCCCCCTCCTAAGCATAACCAGCCTCGGGCTCTTTGAGCCGGTCCTGGTTGAAAAAATATGGGGAAAAAATTTACAGGGGTTCCCCCATATTTGATCAACCAGCACCGGGCTCTGCGCCTGGTCCTGGTGCAAAAAATACGGGGGACAAAAAGCGTAGGGGTCCCCCGTATTTTTTGAACCAGCACCGGGCTCCACTAGTCAGAGAGATAATGCCACAGCCGGGGTACACTTTTATATAGGTCCCTGCGGCCCTGGCATTAAATCACTAACTAGTCACCCCTGGCTGGGGTACCCTGGAGGAGTGGGGACCCCTTAAATCAAGGGGTCCCCCCCTCCAGCCACCCAAGGGCCAGGGGTGAAGCCCGAGGCTGTCCCCCCATCCATGGGCTGCGGATGGGGGGCTGATAGCCAAGTGTAAAATAAAAGAATATTGTTTTTTGCACAAGAACTACAAGTCCCTGCAAGCCTCCCCCACAAGCTGGTACTTGGAGAACCACAAGTACCAGCATGCAGGGGTTAAACGGGCCTGCTGGTACCTATAGTTCTTCTGCAAAAAAATACCCAAATAAAGACAGGACACACACACCTTGAAAGTACAACTTTATTACATACATTCCGACACACACATACTTACCTATGTTCAGATGCCCACGTCTCGACGTCGATTCCAGGGTACCTGAAAATAAAATTATACTCACCTAAATCCAGCGTGTCGTGTCCTTTTTTAATAATCCACGTACTTGGCAAAACAAAAAAATGGAAACCCGACCACGCACTGAAAGGGGTCCCATGTTTGCACATGGGACCCCTTTCCCCGACTGCCAGGACCCCCCCTGACTCCTGTCAAAGAGGGTCCCTTCAGCCAATCAGGGAGCGCCACGTCGTGACACTCTCCTGATTGGCTGTGTGCTCCTGTAGTGTCTGTGACGCCGCACGCGGCAGAGATACAATGTAGCGCCTATGCGCTCCATTGTAGCCAATGGTGGGAACTTTGTGGTCAGCGGTTGACCGAAAGTAACCTCACCGCTGACCGCAAAGTTCCCATTAATTTTATAAATTGGTGTCTCCAAAAATATGCCCTACTTTACAAGCTGTTTACAATCAAATCATGACCGATGGGATTCTCCCTGACCACTTCACTGCTGCTGTGATGAAAGTTTTGCCGAAAGAAGGTAGAGACCTTTCTTTACCGGGCACTTACAGGCCGATATTGTTATTAAATGTCGATTTCAAGATTTTTACTTCAATTTTAGCACAAAGACTTAAACCAATTCTTCCGCTTCTTATTCATAAAGACCAAACTGGTTTTATTTCGGGCAGGCACTCAATAGTGAACCTCCGGAGAGTCTTATCGGTCATCCAGCATGTAAATTCTAACTTATCCCCAGATTCTTCTCATAATATAATTCTCACCCTAGATGCAGAAAAGGCCTTTGACCTTTTATTATGGCCTTACTTGTTTCGTACATTAGAAAAATTTGGTTTTCCGGATTCATTTGTATCAATTATCCGAACCCTTTATTCCTCCCCTTCATCTTCTGTGTCCTGTAATGGTGTTCTAGCTCCCCCTTTCTTGTTGAAACGTGGGACAAGACCAAGGGGTGTCCCATATCCCTTTTCCTTTTGGATTTATCAATTGAACCATTAGCCATAGTCATCCATGATTCCTCAATTATTCATGGGATACCAACAGGATCAGAAGTATTAAAAATAGCTCTATTTGCTGACGACACGCTTTTGTTCTTGGAAAAACCAGAACAATCGCTGCCGTCCTTACTTCAGTTGATTTATTCTTTTGGTGAAGTGGCGGGATATAAAATCAATATCACTAAGTCAGGCAATGCGTCATCGTCTATTCTGTTACACCCTGATATCCCTCCGTTTAAGTTGTCACAATCTCACTTTAAATAGCTTGGCATCAATATATGTCCTGATCTAGCTAACCTGTACAGGATACATTTTTCCCCGACCATAGCTAACATATCTTTAAAACTAGAATCGTGGAAAGATCTTCCTTTATCGCTTCTGGGTAGGCTCGAGGTCATTAAAAGCGTCATTTTCACAAAATTATTTTATTATATTCAAATGGTCCCAATCTCCCTATCACATTCTGATGTCCAAAAAATTGAGGCTCTATTTTCAAAATTTGTATGATAAACGTCCATGAATTGCCAGGCAGAAACTTAAATCTACTAAACTGGAAGGTGGGTTCGACTCTCCCGATATACAAGCTTACTCCTTTGCAGTGCATTTTCATTATATAATAGACTAGTTACATAATACATCGGTATAAACCCTCGCTAATACCCTTAAAGGTTAAGGAACATACTTTGTTTAAAGATACCCTTGTAGCATGGACTAATATTAACAAAAAATGCCACAGAAATCCTCACTTTTCCCAGCGTTCTCCCCCCCCCCCCCCCCTCACTACAAAACGCTACCTACTCTCTCTGGAAATCAAAGGGTAGTAAGGTGTCAGTGCTTCCATTGTCTTCAGTGATTCCAGTGTGCAGTTCTCCCATGGACTTTCTCTGCAGTACAGCCTGACTCCCTGGTGATTACACTCTGCAGTGTAACCCGACTCTCCAGTGATTAACCCTCTACAGTCTACCCTGATTCACCTGTGTCTGAACTCTGGCTTTCCAGCAGCTATTCTCCAGCTTCTTCTACAGCTCTCCAGCGATCCCCAGCATACTTCATGCTTCACCTGTGCTTCTAAGTACAATAGTGCATTTATATCTGCGAACTCTAGCTTCACTCAAAGTTTACCAATGATCCCTAGCATCACTTTATGCTTCACCTGTGCTTCTAAGTACAATAGTGCATACCATTTATACTTCAGATTACTGATCACAACCAGTAATATTTCAGGGACTCACTTGTTACTGTTATGTTTGGTTGCACATTATCTGACTTTTCGTTTAATAAAAGCACTTAAAGATATTCCTGTTGTCGTGGTCACGCCTTCGGGCATTTGGTATACAGCTTCTACGTATGTCCAGAAGTTCTCTCGCACCTCCTACATTCCGGTACCCGTCAGCCCCTGCAACTGAGGCTTCCAGTCACTGTCACCAGCCCTCAGTTGTGACATATCCGCTTTTCTAATAACAATTGATCTGTTTTGGAGCAATGATTAAGCTTCTCCCCTTTCCCCCAGGTTCATGTTATCAAAGGAGTGTCTTTTTATAGATTCATCACACCTGACCTCTTCATCAACCATCCTTAAAAATGTTCAATCTTGGATTGTTTGAGGGAGGATTGAAGAACCCCGGTTTCCTAAAGACTTCACTCCTAAGCTCTCCCTGATCAACTTTATCACTGAAGAATTCATGTAGTCTCAACTTCCTTCCCATTTTGTAATGGTCTACTTAAGCACTCAAAACAATTAAATTTGTAAGTTGGATTGCAGCTTAGACCACACAACAATAGGTCACTTCCAGCCTCAGTCAGATCACAGTGAGAAAGTATAAAAATCAATTCCTCACTATGCCATGTTTGCCCCTTAGATACCCTCTTCCAGCTGCCCCTCATTGGGTGTGGCCTCCTCTTTCTCCAGGGGAATATCCTTTGTGAGCCCGCATTTTTACCCTTAAAAAAGCCCCCGATAATGGGCGAGAGTCTGCACTTTTGGACTCGGAAGCTGATTGTGATGAGTATGTATCATACATAAGTGCCCTCTGTTGTCTTCTGAACCGCACCCCAGTATTGGCATTGCCAGATAGCCAGTGGTAAACTGCATGGTTTTTATAGTCCTGTTCAACCACTTCAAGTTATTTCTTTTAAAAGAAATTAATTTTATTTCCAATATTCATTTCAGATTTTTTTTTTTGTTATAATGGTTTTTTTAGACTTATTCAGGACTTAAACAGGATGAAAACCGATAGAAAACATCCAATCATCTTTGCAGCTAAGGAGCTACCAGAAAATCAACCTGCCTTTCACTCTCATGCAAACTCATCTGTGTATTTAAATCTAGAATCCTTTCAATCTAGAATCCTTACGCTGTCTGATAACACTATGCAATTAATTTGTATATATGAAAAAACAGCTGTAATATCATGATTTGCTTGCAGTTATAAATAACTGTTTTTGAAATTTTGCTCAATGATGCATAGTTAATGAAGGCATTCTGGGCTGGTGTAATTTATCAATTTTCATCAGCTAAACATTTGCCTCACTGGTAGCCTGTATTAATAACAGTATTCCTTTAGATGCAATCTAGGGTCAGATGTGCTGGTCAGTGTGCATTTACATACACAAACTGTTCATAACACTAAGTGTTTGAAATGAAACAGCTGAACAACATTAGTAAACAGGTATTTAAATGTTTAACTTTAACAATTACAGCTTTATTACACTCCTAGCATAAATTATTTTAGTTTTATTTAGTTTTATTTCAAACGCACCATGTACCACAAATTACTTTTCTTATTTTCACTCTATGGTATTTTCTTCAGGGCAACTACTTCCTTCACTCTCCCTGAAACTCGCCTCTATGTACACATTGCCACCTCAATTATCAACTCCCCTTTTATTAACACTCATTAGCTTTTTACATGTCTATATAAATAGGCAATAACATCCACGACCTATTACCATAAAAAAGTATGTTTATCTCACCTGCTTCTAATGGTGACATTTCACTAAAGCCAGACCACACTTGCCTCACTCAAATTCACCTGATTTGCAGCAATATATAAATACAGCTAACCTCATAGACATCACATCTCCTATCACCCTCCAAATCACTAAATAAGCCTTAGGGAATGCACATTCTGTTTGAAATTAACATCCATCCATGACCTCTTTATCTCTAACAACTTCAACCTGCTTGCTATAACAGAAACATGGCTCACAAAATCAGACACAGCCTCCCCAGTCATATGGAAGTCTCCACTTCACACACACACATCCAGGCTTGGTAATAGTAAAGGAGGTGGGTTTGGAATATTACTGTCCCAATCTTTCACATACACTTCTACCACAGGTCACTTATTTTCACATAATTTGAAGTACATTCTATCAGGATTTACACTCTTTTCTCTCTGCATGTTGCAGCTATCTATTGCCCACCTGGCCAACCAAAACAATTTCTGGAAGATTTTTCCTCCTGTCTACTTCACTTCCTGTCCTTTGACATCTCTACTATCATCATGAGTAATTTTAATATTGTTATTGGTAGTCTGAAATCTGCTGTTCATGCCTTTAAAACTCTCTAACCTCCTCTCTTGGCCTCTCCAAATGGACTGACTCCTCTACTTATCAGGGGGGGCACTGCTTTGATCTCATATTCACCTGACTAACAATCCTTTCCCTCTGTCAGATCACAGCCCTATCACCTGCATTCTCTCCTCCATTATTTCAAAGTCAATGTCACTGAAGTCCTCCAATCCTCCTTAAACCCACAAAAATATTAATGCTATTCATTTTCAAGAACTTTCCACCCCTCTGAAAAAACTGATCTCACCAATTTCTGCATTCACTTCTCCTAAGATGGCTGTATTACACCTGTACCAGACTCTAGAAATATCCCCTGATGAAGTAGCTCCAGCTATCCATCACACTCCACGTAGGTCTAGATGTCAACTGTGACACTCTAAATTAACAATAAATACTACTACTCCAAGCGACTTCCTCACATATAAGACTATCTAACACTCCTATCATAATGCCCTGGACAATGCCAAACAAATACATTTCCAAACTCTCATCTCTACTCAAGTCTTTAAGCCCAAGTGACTTTTTAATACATTTAAATCACTTCTCAACCCTCCTCTACCCAACCCACCACTATAAATGCACAAGATCTTGCTTCCTACTTTGAGGACAAGATTGATAAGATGCAAGATGAAATGGTATGCTCTACCTCAGACAGTGACCTGCTCAATTCCCTACCTGAACCCTCTGGCACCGTCTCTTCATTTGATCCCAAAAATAAAGATGAAGTATCAACATGCTTCTCATCCTCCTACTCCACTACCTCTACTCTCAATCCAATACCTCACAAATAAGTAAAGCTCTGTCTCCAGTGTTCATCCCAACCTCAGCAAAATTCTGTAATCTCTCTCTTTCTACTAGTATCTTTCCTTTACTGTAAATAAATTTGTATCTGGCGCACAAGAAAAAGAAAACAAAAATCTTGTACAGACTTCCTTTCTTTCTTCTTGATTAAATATGTCTATAACCTGTCTGTGGTAGCACCCCCTCTCTTCAGTTTTACACCACTGATGGATGGATTTTATTAAAGAGGGGATATAACATGAGATAAAATAAATTCTGGTGCAATAGAACTTTCCTACTATCTTTCCTTCACTGTTTAAGCATCCAGTGATTACTCCCTTTGTGAAAAAACTAAAATCTGACCCAAACTCTCTCTCAAACTGCCATCCCATCTATCAGCGACCATGCCCCTTCAAGCTACATGAGAGACTTGCCTACACTTGCCTCACACAGTTCTCAACTCACACAACTTATTGGACCCACTTCAGTCAGGCTTTCATTCCCAACACTTCAGAGAGACAGCACTGACTAATGTAGTGAAAGGTCTAGTCACTGCGAAGTCTAAAGGCCCATTGCTTCTTATTCTTCTAGTTATCTCTGCTGCTCTCGACACAGTTGACCACTCCATTCTCATACAAACATTACAATTCCTTGGTCTTCAGTACACAGCCTTTTCTTTATTCCCATCCTACCTATCTAATCACTCTTTCAGTGTCCACTTCTCTGAATCCACTTCCTCTTTGCTACCTCTATCAGTTGGAATACCGTGAGGCTCAGTTTTAGGCCCTCTGCTTTTTTCAATCTATACCACATCTCTTGGCAATACCACAAGGCTCAGTCTCAGAACTGCGGGAAGATGTGAGCGCTGACTTGGCTTGGATCAGATCTCCATTGGGAGATCTGGACTTTCTTTTGGTTCAGTATAGAGCAACATATTTTGCGTGGATTTGGATTTCTGGAAAACCGCTAAGCACATATAAACATACATGTGTAGATGTATGTAATATATGTGCTGGGAGTGTAGCCGGGACTGGCAGTTGTACTGTATACCACAGTCGCCATGCAGAACCGGGGACTCAGCACTAGGCTACACTGTCCTATACCCGCCCACAGACTCCTGTGAAAACTTAGCCTAACCTTAACCCCCCCTGGGTGGTGCCTAAACCTAACCCAGATCCACAGCTAAATCCTAACTATCCTGGGTATACTTCCCTTCAGGATCCCATCTGTCGATATCCCGATGCTGACCTGGTCAGTGGCCTGGCATCTGTTGGGATTCTGGGCAGATATTTTGGCTGCCAGAATCCCAACAGCTGGGATCCTGAACATACTGTATACTTGTGTCCCACCATCTGTGATCTGGACCCTGCCTTAACCAAGCTCCTAATTTACTGTTTGGACATAACTGGCCCTGTATTTGCAAAAATAGTTCAATGCTCTTTGCACACAGGCATTTTTCCTAAACCATTAAAAGAAGCAATTTTAGATCTCTTTTTAAAAATTCTTAATTTAGATACTGACTGCATGACCAACTACAGACCGATATCAAACCTTCTGTTTATAGAAAATATTATGAAGAAAGTAGTTGCAACTCAACTAGAAACTCAACTGTCAACCCATGATAATTATAATCCATTCCAGTAAGGGTTCAGGGGAAGACATAGCACTGAAACAGCCCTGGTGTGTTTGTGCTAAATGATCTTCTGATGGCAAGAGATTATGTTGACTGTTTAATCTTAATCCTTCTGTATCTCTCTGCAGCATTTGATACCATGGACCATGGGAATCTAAGTGAGCACAAGCATTCGCAGCCCTGCTAAACTAAAATACACTCCCCCATAGGAGTGGATTAGTTGATCGCACCAGCAGCAAAAAGTTGCTGGCTGCGATCAACTCGGAATGACCACCAATATCCCAAGCTTTCTGCAGTATACGTGCTACCACTTGGTAAAATAATCATAAATCATGACCTTATCTACCACTGCTATACAGATGATACACAACTGTACCTGTCCTTTGTTCTGGGTACTAAGAACCTAATAAAAACTCTAAATGGCTGTCTAGCTGAGATCCAGGAGTGAATGAATGTCAGTTGACTGCAACTGAATAAAGATGAAGCACAGGTCTTTATGATAGGTCAAAGGACAATTCTACAGCAAAGCGAAACAACTGGACTTATGCTTGAATGTTCAGAATTACAAAACACTGAACATGTACTGAATCTTGGTGTTGCTCTGGTTAATTGCTTGATACTTAAACATCACATAAACATCACATATCAGCCACAATCATATCCTTGTTTTTTCATCTGAGGAACATAGCCAGAATCAAGCACTAAATTCCCTCAGAAGATCTGCCTAAAGTCATATATATGCATTTGTATTATCATGCCTAAACTACTGCAATGCCCTCTACCCAGTCTCCCAACAAAACAATTGCACCACTTGCAGCTGGTGCAAAGTGCAGCTGCCAGACTATTAACCAGCCTTGTTCCAGCCATATAACACCCATACTCTACTCTCTTCATTGACTGCCTGTACGATAGTAAATCTTTTTCAAGACTGACTTACTGACTTTCAAAGCCTTACATAATCAGGGCCAAAGGTACCTGTATCAGCTACTGATTCCTTACTGACCCAATTGATTTCTGTGATCTGTAGATTAAGGACTATTAGCATTACCTAGAATCTCAATTCAATTAATCTGGGGGTGAGGATGTTTGCTTTGAGCCTTCATCTCTTTGGAACTAACTTTCCCGCACAGTTCGAGAGGTCTCCACTCTAGAATCCTTCAAAAACAGGCTCAAGTATTACCTGTTCACCCAAGCATTTCACTAATGTTCCTTTACTTCCTAAAAAAAAAATACAACCAAAAGGCTTGTTACTCTTTTTTGTTAATCTTATTAGAATCTAGTCTTGTAAATCAAATGTAAAGTGCTCTGAGTACTATTAGAATAAATGTGCTATATAAATTATTGTTATTAATAGCAACAATGGCAAATACCATATTAAGATGGTGTTAACTAATGAGGCCAAGCTTGATAAATGTCACATTCAGTATTTCCCATAGAAACCTCTGAATCACTTTATAAAATGTGCAGTATATGTAATCAGTAACGTATTTACCACTAGACAACCAAAGCAGCCGCTTAGGGCATAGTAGGTCCCAGGGGGCCCACCGACAGAGCTGAATCTTGGAGGCCATACACTGTCTGGGCAGAGGTCTGTCTGCTTGCTACAATCAGAGATAGGAGTGGGGAACACACTGAGGATTGTTTGAGGAAGGGAGGTCCCAAATCAGTGTCTTGCTTAGGGTCCCATGAGGTCTAAATCTCATGTAGATGTAATTGAACTTATGAAGCTTTATTATATGACTAGATAAATATTTAAAAGTCTGATAACAGCATTCTCCCACAGTGGTCTCATAAAATAATCTCAACACCAGTTTGCAGGAATCTATGATCTGCCAACTCTCTTTGTTGTAGGGTACAGGATTGCCACCTAGCAACAGCTGGTGGGTCGGTGTGCAAGCCTCTCAATGTTCACTGAGAACTTATAGTGAAAGAAAGGTTTCACATACCTTCTCCACAACTGGGGGAGCAGGCAGCGCTGATGCCGCAGGTCATGTAAGCACGTCACTGATGCACTTGCTCAGCAGGCCACATGCATACATGATGGTCACATGCACATGCCGCAGATAAAATGCTAAGCCCGCCACCTGAAGTCAGATTTTACAGAAGTTTACAGAAGGCAATCCTAAATAGAATGTCAAGTCTGTGTAAATGTCTGTTCCCGGAAGGGGCACTAGTGAGTCAGTGGTGGTACGATGGAGGAAACGAGGAGGCCATAGTAAGTTCTTGCGCACGTGCGCAATGATGTTTATTAAATACACACAGCAATATAATGATTACTGGAACAGGAATAACAATACAGAAGTTTCATAGCGTGGAAGCTGACATTGGTTTTAAGTACAGTCACAAAGAATGAGCTGATCTGGAAACCAGCAGTAATTAGAGAACATTAATGATTGGCCTGGGAGCCAATGGCAATCAATGATGGTCGGCCTGGGAGCAGATGGCAAATAAGTGATGGTCGGCCTGGGAGCCGATGTGAAGCAGAGTATACATCCTGAGGATAAATAATGACACAGAGGTTCGGCCTGGAAACTGATGGGAGAATGTGATAGAACAACACAGGCAATAAGTAATTTTTGGTATTCAGTCTGGAAACCGTTAGCAACTTGCAAATAATGCCTGGGAGCTGATGGCAACTGAAATCAGTAGTCTGGAGGTAAGTAATACAAATGGTATAATAACAGTCACAGGTAATGAACAGGTCTGGGAACCTGTGTGATTAGCAAACTGCAATGATCGGCCTGGAAGACGATGGTGAACATCGATGGCTGGTTTGGAAGTCGATGGTAACATAATTAATATGCAGTAGGTAGGTAATGCAACCGATGGTAGTAAATACAGGCAATAAGTAACTCTGGTAATCAGTCTGGAAACCGACAGCAATAGATTCACACAGTCAGAATATATGCACAAAGTCCACAGAGCCAAACAAGCCTAAAGCAGGAGACAGTTGGTAATATACAAGTTGGTTGTTTAAGTGCTAGATGCAATAGCACAGTGCTGAATACAGATTAACAACACACAGGTGAGAATGATGAGGCAGCACCTGGAGAGAGTCTCTTACTGCATGTAGAAGTGGAAGATAACTGTGGAAGGAGTTGTAGCAGAGCTGGATGGCTGGAGCCTGTAGTTCCACGGAGACACTGAAGCTAGGAAGTCACTGGAGACTGCTGGTGACTGGATCTGAATGCAGATGGGACTGCACCAAACTGGATGGCTGATGCCTGTAGTTCCATGGAGCTAATACACTGGGGAATCTCTGCAGACAGGAGACTGGAGCCAGGAGTCACTTGTTCACAGGATGTGACGCGTTGTTCAAGGCAATGATACTGAGCAGGAACTCTGAGTATATACACCCTGGTCAGCAGGGATTGGAGAATCAAGTCATGTGAGCGCTCCAATGCTCAGGACTGGATAGCACCAAGCCAGCTGACTGCAGGTGTCATGGCGGCACCCATACTCTGGAGATGGTGGGAATACATCGGGGTACATGCTGTATGGCAAGCGGAGTACACACTGGAGAGAGTCTCTGCACATTGCAGGCAATCATGGAACATGCTGCCAGTCTGAGGATGTGACCTCTGGAGGCTAGTACATCAGAGCACTGGTAAGTGACGTGATGCAAAATGCAGATTCCTGACATAGAACATGAGAGAAACAAAAGGAGAATGCACCACAATTCCTTATAGCATACAAAGAAGGGACTGTTGCATGCAGAAGAAATGATGTTTACTAAAACATTCATAAACATAAACCAGCAAGATTTGAGGAATTTCAATCAATAAAGGGCATGAATAAATGAATGCCAAGGTGCCTTGGAACTGGCAATGGAAAATAACTGTGTGGTTGCCCTGAAGCTGGTCATTGGCATCAACTCAGATGAACTTGCAGTGACTATATACAGTGCTAGAGAGCTGGATATGATAAATATATTATATTCATTCACATACAATGTACATAAAAATACCATTGCGACATGTTAAAAAATTAAGCAAAATATATTAAAAAAACAAGAAAAAAGGGGGCTATAAATTAGCACTGCATTAAAAAAGATACTACTAAAAAAGCAGTGACATGCAGTGACTGCAGAAAGGAGAACTGAAGTCATTTGTGGTTTTTAGATAGCTGCACTTGCTTATTTTAAATTCTTGGAGAACCTAGAATCAAATGAGAGATCAGGGGCAATATTTACTAATATTCGTGTTTGAGTCGGTTTGTGTAGTGTTTAAACTCGTTTTGTATCGGGTGCATTTTCATGCAACTTTTTGAATCCATATACGCAAAGTTACGAAGCAGTCGACTTTATGGTTGTCGTGTTTTCCGATGTCGATGCCAGACGGTTTTTTTGGCACATTTACGTCCGTCATTGCCGTTTGCGTACGTGTTTTTGTTGTATTTGCTGTTTTTTTTCCTAAGTTAAACGCGGCAGGGTTTTTTTTTTTCCGCGGACGCATTTTCACTTTCAGTTTCGATTTTCATCCCCGTTCGTGATTGGTTGTGTTTCAGATGGTAGGAGTGTCTGTGCGCAACCATATAAATACGCCCCAAACCGTCCGCACCTCGTGGGTTTAGTTAGTGGTGAGGAGGAGGGAGGTTGTGCTGTGGAGGTAGGTGAATTTGTGGTTTGATGAGGAGTGTTGGTAGCGATTTCTGAGTGTGGTATTGTGTTTGAAAGTCGTCTTGTCATTCTTGTTGTCTTGTATTTTTTGGTTTTGTCTCATTTTTAGTCCAAGTTATTTTTCTTTATAGTCCCTTGTCAGTGTTTGTGTGTGTGTGTGTGTGTGTGTGTGTGCGTGTGTGTGGGTGTGTGTGTGTGTGAGTTGTGTAGTGGTAGTGGAGGAGTGTGTTGTTTGTGTTTTTTTTTTTCTGTGTTAACTATTTAGACACACAATTATGTGTGACTCAGAGGTGGGTGAGGTGGAGGGTGTGAGTGAGGGGGAGGAGGTCGGTCAGGTGGAGGAGGTGAGTGTTAGAGAGGTTAGTGAGGTGGAGTTGGTGGGTGAGGTTGCTGCAGCAGCCTCAAGTGATAGCGACAGTCAGAGTGCTCCGCAGCCACGCACCACTACTAAGACTGGGCGGAATGTAAAGTTTAGTTTTGCTGAAAATGTGGCATTGGTGCGTGAGCTGATGAAGTATCAGAGGCAGCTATTTGGCCCTGAGTCCGCCAAGGTGCCAACACAGAGGAAGACGGTGTTGTGGGCGAAAGTTGTTGCTGCTGTCAATAGTGAGGGGGTGGTCAAGCGGACGGAGGACACGTGCTGCAAACGGTACTATGACATAAAGCGACGTGTCAAGTCCAAAATGGCCAAGGAGGCCAAGTCGGCTCGTAAAACCGGTGGTGGGCAGCCCTATATTGCAAGATATCTGCAGTATGAGGAGCCCATGCGGAGTGTAATCCCTCCAGAAGTTGTCTCTGCAACCCATGTCCGGGATTTAGATAGGCCCAGGAAGAATGGTGAGCACGTGTATTTGCATTTACATTCTATGTTTTTTTTAAATGTGTGTCATGTGACGTTGCATATTACTCCCATCTTCAAGTGTGTGTCAGCAAAAACATTGCTTTGGTTAATGTTTTATACAATAGCCAATGTAACATCTTACTTTATTGTATGTCATGTGTTTTTCTGACAGATATTTTGCATGTGTAGTTTGGACTTGGTGTGTCTCTGAATTGTCCTGCAATAATGTTTTCCTTTTGGCCGATTTTTCAATTAAAATTGTGACTATGTTTTATATTTAAGTGATCCATGTGCAATATTTTATAAACAGTGGTTGTCATGTTAGAGGCTGGAGTACTGGAAAGTGGTTTGGAATCCACTTACATGTGTAGTGTCATTATTAGATAATGTTAATTATTTAATTAAATTAACAATTTTTTTTGCTTGTATTTGTACCATGACACCACACTGCAGTGTAATTTTTGTGAAAAATTGCTACATTTTGTTTTGGCTGATATAGTGGTAATGTGTCTTTGGAGTGCCACATCACAGAGCAATTTATATATTGCATCTGTAATATTTTTCCTTTCAATACAAAATGAAGATGTGTGTGTTTATTTTTTTATTTTTTTTTCGGTAACTTGTGGCCTATGTCAGTGTCCTGTACATGTTTTCCTGTGTTGATGTTGCCATAGTGCATATGTGTTTTGGTCAATGTTTTTAGTTTTTTGTTTTATATTTTTGTATTTCCGGTCCTTATGTTTTTTATAAATAAAAACCAAGCATTTCTTCAAGAATAAATGTTTATAAGCATAATGGGTGGATGTATACACAATAGCATGATTAAATTATATTTTATTTTATTTTATACAGTGTTAGAAAAAAGCAGTACTACTCGTCGGCCAGTAACTCCTATCAAATCTGATGATGATGACGCTGTGGAAGCAGGTAAAGTGTCCATTGTAGTATAGGGTATGCTTGTAAAGGAATGGCCATAACAAAATTGCACTTTCATTAAAAGGACCATCAAAAGAAGTATGGAGTAGCAGAAGTGGCACTTCTGAAAGACATCACCACAAAAAACCTGTGGCCGAAAAGAAAGCAAGGTCGTATGTCCCGGCACAAACACAGCAGGCTACCCCGCCACGAAGATTATCGTCCGTATGTTCTGTCCCCCCACTCCAAATTTTGGACACACCTCCAAGACGTCATCCACACTCCCCTCATCTTGATTGTGAGTATCAAACTGAAAAAAATGTGTAAAATTTCAGTACGTAATCAAAATATTTCATAACCGCATTAAGTCAAAACACATCAAAAACGTAAATACTTACCACAGTAAGTAAAAGCTGAAATGTAATCCAAGCTAAATGTCCTTGTCCACATCCAGTAAAGATATGTATGTCCACTTGAGCCATACGGTATGACATTGTGTGTAAGATGCTGCAACAAAAAAGCATGTTGGTTTTATTGCAAAAAGTAAGGTTGTTTTTCAACATTTCACATGTGTGTTTGAGGTAACATTGCAAAATACATATAAAAACATTACTATGTTTGTTTGAACAAAGCTATAAGGTAACACATTATGTATTCCAATGTGTTTTTATGGTGGAGTATGTGTGAGCTACAATAAAACTAAAGTGTTTGCTTTCACAATTAAGTAACCAGACAAATTTGCCACAAACAGGCATATGTATGTATTTAAGCTATGAGTGATGATGTTGCTAGGCAGAATAGTTGTAAGCAACAGTGAATCACATGTGTTCCATGTGTAGTGATTTGTTTACATTTCTCAAACATATGGATAGCTAACGGAGATTTGTTTAACATTTCAGCTTCTAGTCCTGGGAACAGCATCCCTCCGCAACAACAGCAACACAGTGACATGGAGGAGACAAACATCTTAGAAATGCTGCCATTAATGCAAGGAATGAGCCCCCCAGCACCTGTGAGTACACCACCACAGCAAAGCACACCACCACCACAACAACACAGCCCAACACACCAGGAACACAAGGCCCTGATCAGGTGTTTTGGACCATTTGGGCTAGACAGCAGGCCACTAATGAAGATTGCCTGTGTATGCAGACACAAATGTTTGCAAGCCTACCATCTCACCTCAGAAGAATATCAAGAAATCTGAGTAGACAAAATGAACAAACAACCAGAATAGGCAATACCATGGAACTCATGCGTACAGACATTACACAGGTCATGGGCAACTTACAGTGCATAATGGAAGAACAGCACAGACAACAGCAAAGTTATATGAGCATTTTTCAAAACAATCAAAAGATTAATGATAGTTTATACCGAATAGTAGACAATCAAAATGCTGCTACACGTGAACTCAATGCCACCCTCACTAACCTGAATGAAACACTCAGATGCATGCACCAACAGCAAACAAGCAGCAGTTCTGGTACGACTACTCCAAATATCACGCCAGTCTCATCACCACCAGAGCACGACAACATGACAGTACTAAAGGCAAAGGGCAGGACAAGCAGCCACCAAAAAAAACGTGAAAAAAATACAAGTTAGACATTTGGGATAAGTAACTCAAAATAGTTAGTAAGTGTATTTTTGGCGAAAAATATATAACACTTAGCTCCTTGACACATTTTTCAACATCATTAATTATAAGTGCTACAAACAAAAACAAAAAATTTGTACGCACATTTATTCTTTACCATTTTTTTTTTTTGGTATTGGAGGAGGGAAATGTTGATGGAGCCACACATACATGTTGGCAGGAAGTAAACTGACCACTTGATTTTTTTTTCTAATCATTACTCTTTCTAGATTCCAATCATTCTCTTTTCCTGCAGACACAATAATTGGCAGCCAGGCAGAATGTCTTTATCAGGAAGTGTACTGACCACTTGATATTTTTCTAATCATTACTCTTTCTAGATTCCAATCATTCTCTTTTCCTGCAGACACAATAATTGGCAGCCAGGCAGAATGTCTTTAGCAGGAAGTAAACTGACCAGTTGTTTTTTTTCTAATCATTACTCTTTCTAGATTCCAATCATTCTCTTTTCCTGCAGACAATCCAAATTACGTTATTGATACATATTTTAGCTTTCTTTTCTATACAACATTACAAGAAGAACACAATTGAGTTGCGTAAAAAACTTGTAATATGTTGCCTTTGTTTTGTTTTAAAAACATTGTCAAAATGAATGTCAGTATTGTTGGCCCATGTTTGTGTGTGTTAAAAATTAGTAAGAATGTTTTTACACATGATGCTGAAACAAACAAATATGTACTTTTACATCAAAAAACAAAGAATGTGTATAATAATGTATATGTGTGGCAAACTGTGTATTTACTTACACATCATCAAGTTTACAGCATCAAACATTAGGAAATAAATTATTCCTGATTACAGTAAGTTTGTGTGTCTTAAATATGATGGTGCATCACACATAGGGACACATGTATTCCTCAAGGCTAACATATTATATGTTGAGGAGTGTTTTTTGGGAACACAGGTTCTCAAACTCGGCCCTCAGGAACCCACACAGTGCATGTTTTGCAGGTCTCCTCACAGAATCACAAGTGACATAATTAGCGCCACCTGTGAACCTTATAACATATGTCTGTGAGTAATTCATACACCTGTGCTTCTACTGGGTTACGTGAAAAACATGCACTGTGTGTGGTCCTGAGGGCCAAGTTTGGGAACCTGTGCATTAGGACGTTACACACAATGATAAAGTGAAATACTAAATGGATTATGTGGGCTTGTAAGAAATTAGCACTGCAAGTTTACGATCACTTATCCAGACTTAATGCATGCCACTCATAATCTGTTGTTTTGAGAATAAAAATACACACAATACACATGCAACATTTGTTTTTCATAAAGCGAGGGTATGTTTGTATGTGTCAAGGAGACAGACACATTCTGAGTAATGGTTTTGGGGAAAAAAGGCAAAACATCTATTTATGATTACACAACAAATGAAATAAGCAAACCAAGCTTACCTTAGAAATAGCGATTGATGATCTCTTGCCTAACCTGCCTCCCTACATCTGTACTCCAAGTATCACCAGATGTCTCTAATTCCTCTGCTTGCTGGCTGCTTTCTTCCTCCTCCTCCTCCTCCTCAACATGTGGCAGATGTTGTTGCAAACACATGTTATGAAGAAAGCAGCAGCAGAACACAATTTGAGTCACCTTGGAGGGACTATACAACAAAAGGCCACCAGACTTATCCAGACACTGAAACCTAGATTTCAGCACACCAAAACATCTTTCTATCACATTCCGCGTGGACTTATGTGCATGATTGTAATTGTGTTCAGCAGGGGTATCAGGTTGGGACAATGGAGTTAGAAGCCAAGAGAAACAGACATATCCTCCATCACCTAAAAGACAGATATAGTAACGTGATTCATGTTAACATACAGCAGCACATAAGTAACACACTGTGGGGCAGATATATTAACCTGTAGAAGGCATCATAAAGTGAAAAACCAGTGATATGTGCAAGGTAATAAAGGCAGCAGACAATCTGTTCCTAAATGTTCATTTACATATTGGAGCTGATTGCCTGGTGCCTTTCTCACCTTGCACAGATCACTGGTTTCTCACTTCCTTATGCCTTCTACAGGTTAATACATCTGCACCTGTATTTGGACAAAGTATACGCAGGCCTACACATATCAAATTACATACCCAGCAGCCATCCATCTGGCATTTGTCCGTCCTCAAACTTATCAAAGAGGGATGACTGACTGAGGATGAAGGAGTCATGGCAGCCCCCAGGGTAACCAGCAACAACACTCATTATTTTGAGATTTGCATCACAAACCACCTGCACATTTGTGGAGTGTTCGAAATGGCGGTTTGTATATATGTGCTGCCTGCCCCTAGGTGGTCTCAGCTGAATGTGTGTGCAATCTATGGCTCCAAGCACATTGGGCATGCCAGCCAGCTCATAGAAATCTACCCTGACGGCATGCCACTGAGACTCCTGGGTAGGGAAGCAGATTGAGGCCTTGATGAGGGGCTGCAAAACACCCAACACCTGTGTGTATATTTAAAAGAACAATAAACATGAGATTTTAGGACAGAACTGGCCACCGAGAAATTAAAACAAACACAAAACAGAAGAGGTAGTTAGGTATACATCACCTGTGTTAAATTTCTGGAAAATGAGGGCTGTGAGATTCCTATGACATCCCCAGACACAGCCTGAAAGCTGCCAGTAGCCAGAAAGTGCAACACAGCCAGGAGTTTGTGCAGGCCTGAGACAGAGCGAGAGCGTGCTGTCTCAGGGTCTAGGCCCAGTTTGACAAGATCATACAGACGGAAAATGTTGTTATGATTTAGATGGAACATCTGTATGACCTTATCATCGGACAATGCGTTCAAGTTTAAACGCCCCCTAAAAAAACGAGGCCTGCGCAGCCTCCGCGGAACCTGTACAACCTGCTGACCATGTTCAGTTTCTTGGCCCTGGTTACTTACAGGCTGATGTCTGAGTCTGAGGAATCCCACAGCACACAAAAGATCACTGGCCCACAGTCCTGCTGCCATTTCTGAGTGTAGGTGTATTGAAATGGGCCTAACATCCTTTTATAGGCATCCTAATTCAGGTGTGAGTGATTTTTTATTTGCAACACATGTAAACACGACTGAAAAAAGCAGGTCTATTTTTTTGCCGCTTTTTGTAACGAATCGCAAAAATATACGACCGCATTTGAGCCCTCAGAGACTAACACCCAAATACGAATGAATAGTAAATTCCCGTATTCTATGTAATAACAGCCGCGTTTGACCGATGGTCTATTCATTCGTATTTGTGAACGTTGTCATTCAAACCATTACGAATAGTCCAAACACTGCCGAGATTAGTGCTTAGTGAATTCCCGGATTGGGACTTAGAAAAAAAACAACACAAATCGGACAAACTTGATTTTTTAGTAAATATTGGCCCAGGTGTAACTAATAACTGTACCTGAGAAAGTACAATTAACAGGCCTAGCAAGGTATAGGGTGGGAAAGGTGGGTGATGTTGCTAGTAGAGATGTGCGCCGACCCTCATAGTTTTAGTTCTAACTTGTATTCATTTTTATTTTTTTTTGCCAATCTGCCCTCATGTGATTTGGTTTTGATTTTGTATCTGTATTTTTTCCAAATATGCTGAAAACTATTAAGATCAAGTAACTTAGGCCTGATTTTACAGTATAATTAACCTCAATTCATTTCCAGTCATTTCCAGACAAATTTTGACCACCTTACAGCTCATATTATTGTTTCACCAATATTGGCCAAAGGCTGCCGCTAGCTGTCTAAGTACTAATACCCCTTTCACACGACAAATATAACCTGGTATCGAACCGGTATATTGCCAGGTCGACACGGGTCACTGTGCAGTGTGAAAGGGGCTATGGATGAATACCGGATCGCCTGACCTGGTAATTCAAGCCAGGAATAAAGAAGGGTTATTCCTGGGTTAAATACCGGGTTAGGTGCAGTGTGAATGGGTTGCCGGATTGATGCGACCCGGTACCCGTTCACTGCATATGGAGAGGTAGCATGGAGATGATGTCATCTCCCAGCACTGCCTCTGCACCCGCGCCCAATGCCGGCTCCATCTCTGTCCCATAATGGCAACCTGCAGTGCACATGATTTTTCCCAACTGTTAACAAATTTGCTGCTGCAATCAACTCTGAATTACCCCCTGTGAGGAGGCAAGGGAAAGAGATGTCTAGGATTTGCTTTCATGTTAAAAAGGAAAGAGCTAACCCTATGGCTAAGTTCTGTGTTCTTAAATTGAAGCCCTCAGTCTGCATAAGTCACACACAGGAAGTATGCCAGAAGCATACAACAAGGGAGTGTTCCTTTAGAAAAGCCCTCCTCCTTCAACTCTGGTGGATCAGGTTGTCAGTCTTTCCAGATCAGAAAGGAGGAGATAGAAAGTACCAGCAAGAGAGACTTGTGGGAGTAAGAAAGTTGCTGGGAGAAAGACTGTGTGTGTGATTTCTGGGTCTCACTGAATAAATATCACCTTGCTTTCATTGTAACGCACTCCACTGTGTGATCCCTGAACCCCAGGATACCCAGGTCACCTGGTATCCTCACATTTGGCGGCAGCAGTGGGATATCACACAGTTCCTGTAGTAATTCCAGGGGAGTGAGTAGAAGCAAGGATAATACCACCGAATATTAGCATGGAGAGTCAGCCAGCAGTTGAGGCAAGCAGTCAAGGGAAAAATGCAATGAGTGAGCAGGAGAAGTTTTACCGTACAACTCGGAAACCTCACCTGCAAGGATTTTGCAGGATGAAAGGAATTGCTTATGATGGGACTGAGACTCGCTAAACTCTGGTACTGTGGTTGTTGTAGTGGGATTGGGTGCACCAAGAGGATCCCAACCACCTAAGTGATGCTGAAGAGGGACCAACAAGCAGTGGTAGCACTTCATCCAAATAGTTACCAGAGTCGACCACTGCCAATCCTGCCGTACTGCAGAGCTGGTTGGGGGCGCTAGGCAAAGGTGTGACCCCACAGGAGAGAGCTGGAGTGATCCAAGCTATACTAGGAGTACAATTTCCTGCTGGAAGTGGAATTCCAGAGTCACCCCGAAGTTTTGATCAAGAGAAGTGATGTTTGGGATTTAAGGATGTTCCCACATTTCGGGAAAATGAAACAGACATTGACACTCACCTCCAGATCTTTGAAAATCTCATGGGGGTGCATGGAATACTGGCCAAACTACTTGGGGCCAAGTTTCACTGGCAGGGCTCTGGAAGCCTATCGGGCCCTAACCCCCAAGAAATGTGGCGTCTACACCTGTATAAAGAAGGCATTTCTAGCTAAGTTCCAGACAACTGCAGAATCTTATCGTCTCAAATTCAGGACACTAAATAAAGGTGGGACTGATTCCTACCATGAGTTTACTAATCAGCTACGGCAAGCCTGTGGTAAATGGCTTGAAGGAAGACAGGCCTCCAGTGTGGAGCAGATTGTCAACCTAATTGTGGAAGAACAGCTAATGATTAAGATGGCACCAGAGGTACGAGAGTGGGTCGCAGACAGAAAGCCCAGTACACCTGTGTAAGCTGCGGATTGGGCTGATGAGAATATAGCCAATCATCCCCAATGGAGAGTCTTCAGTGCAGCAGGTGGTACAAGAACCACACGAGTGGAGAAGCTCCCTGACAAAGAACCAAAAGTCAAAGATAGTAATAAAGGAGGCCCTATCAAAAACATCACTTATCAGTCACACAGATTCAGAGTGGCTAACCCAAAACCTCGGAAGTGTTACTGCTGCAATCAACCAGGGCACTTGTTTAGGGACTGTCCATGCACAAGAGGGCCATTCCCTGGGGCTAGACCAGCTCCAGTCTCTGTGGTATGTTACCCCATGGAGGATTATGGTGAGGTCATCCAGTCAGATATGAATGGGATGATGGATGGGGTGTATACTGTGGACTTGGTTCTGGGGAAGGAGAAGGTGACTCCCTGGAATATGTGAGGGCTCCTACAGACTGTGATAGTGGAGAACCAGCAGCTATAGGGACTACAAGATTTTGGGGCCTCACTCACATTGATTGAGCCAGACCTGATTCCCGCTTTCCAGGTGATTCCTGGAAAGTATGTGGAAATTGCCACTGCCAGGGAACAACAGGCAAATATCCCTATTGCCAAGATACATCTGGACTGGGAAGCTGATCAAGGAATCATGGAGATAGGAGTACTCAAGGGACCACCAGCCAAGGTAATCCTCCGGAATGATCTGGGACAAGAACTAGAGACACGCTTCGTCCAGGTGGGGACCAGAAGCCAAACACGAAGTGAGGTGACCCAGGCAACAGATATAGACCAGAACCAACCTACCCAGACAACAATGGTGAGTGACTGCAGTCCATTGTCCAATGCTTTAGAGGTAGACTTGGGGGAGGTTGACCGGATTGAGTTCCGACAGGCCCAACAGACTGACCCCTCCCTGAGTAAATTGAGGAGCACAGCCGAATTGGGGTTGGAAACAGCTGATGGAAGCAAGACAGTGTGGGAAGAGGAATTACTGTACCAAGTGGTCATTCCTGTGACCGGTCAGGAAGCAGTCATGCCTGCTAAACAGTTGGTGGTACCTACACAATACATAGCACAATTACTAGCTCTTGCCCACGACATCCCTGCAGCTGGCCATTTTGGCACCCGTAAAACATTGTCCTGACTGTTGCGGAATTTCTTCTGGCCATGGATTTTCAGAGACGTTAAGCAGTATTGGGACACCTGTGATACCTGTCAGAGACTGGGGAAGCCCCAACATAAAGTTTTTCTGCACCCATTACCTATTATAGGGCAGCCCTTTGCCCGTGTTGCCATAGAGCTAGTTGGACCATTAGCTATTTCCAATTCCCAGTCATACGGGCAATAAGTACATCTTAACGCTTGTGGACTTTGCAACACATTACCCTGAAGCCGTGGCCCTGTCATCCATTGACACAGAACATTTTGCGCAAGCACTGATGGACATATTCAGTCGGGTCAAAAACCACAGAAAGTCATCACAGATCATGGGCCTCAATTCCAAGGTGAACTAATGCAAACTCTGCAGGAAAAGTGGGGGGTTCAGCCTCTTTGGACCACCCCTTATCATCCTCAGACCAATGGACTATGTGAATGATTCAATGGAACTCTGAAAAGACTCCCACAAGCTTATGCACAGTCTGAGGGGAGGGACTGGGAGAGAGCCCTGCAACAGCTTCTATTTGCTTATCGAGAAGTACCACAAGCATCTACCGGATATTCCCCGTTTGAAATTTTGTTCGGCCGGAAAGTGCGGGGGCCTCTAGACCTGGTCAAAGAGAGTTGGGTAGGGAACTTTTCAAGAACACCAGAAGCCCATTTTACAATATGTAGAGAACATGCGGAATCGGATGAGAAGATTGCTGCAGTTAACCCAAGAGCATCTCCGGGAATCACAAGAGAAACAAAGGGAATGATACGACGCTCTAGACCAAGAGTTGAATCCAGGGCAAAAGGTCATGGTGCTTATCCCAGTGAGGAGAAACAAACTGCAAGCCACCTGGAATGGACCGTATACAGTGGTAAGGCGCACCAGACCGGTCAATTGTGTGATTGCCTTGGACAAGGGAGGGAAGTGCCTACGCACCTTCCATATAAATCGAATCAAAGCTTATAGAGATCGTCAAGTAGTAGCCATGATGGTATGCTGCCCTCCGATGGAAACCCCAGAAACTGATTCGTTGCCTGACCTTTTGGGAGCTGCTAAAGAGAATAAGGGAGTGGAATCAGTCAACAATTGAATATGGCCCAGCAGCAAGAGATGAATAGGATCTTAGAGGCTTAACAAGCCCAGTTTTTTTTGTCAACCTGGTAAAAACTCACCTGACCACTCACCATGTGGACACTGGGAACAGTAAGCCCATCCGACAAGTCACTTACCGAATGACCCCGGATGTTATGAGACAGGTAAAGACTGTGATCAAGGAGATGCTAGCTTTGGGGGTCATTGTGCCATCTAAAAGCCCATGGGCTGCTAGGGTTGTCTTGGTTCCAAAGAAAGATGGGACTACACGGTTTTGCTTGGACTATCGCAAATTGAATTAAGTAACTACAACTGATGCTTACCCTATGCCCCATATCAACGAGCTAGTGGACTGGATTGGAGGTGCCAAGTTCATCTCAACACTGGACTTAAGCAAGGGTTACTGGCAAATCCAACTTACCAAAGAAGCCCAGCAGTGTTCTGCCTTCATCACACCTATAGGAATCTTTGAGTGTAATACCATGCCTTTCGGGATGAAGAACGCCCTTGCCACATTCCAGCGAATGGTGAATAACCTACTGGAGGGGGGTCAAGACTTTGCTCAAGCCTACCTCGATGATATCACCATCTTCAGATATACCTGGGCAGACCATTTAACTCACGTGGCAGAAGTGCTCAAAAGGATCAGAAAGGCTGGGCTCACCATACGCCCAGATAAATGTCAGATGGGGATGGCTGAGGTTCAGTACCTAGGACATCGGGTTGGAGGAGCCTCTATTAGACCAGAACCGGCAAAGGTGGAAGCTATTTTCAACTGGCCCCGACCTGTCAACCAGAAGCAAATACAGGCCTTCCTTGGAGTTGTTGGCTATTACAGAAAATTCATAATACATTACAGCACTGTGGCCAAGGCTCTAACGGACTTGACCAAAAAGAGATATGCTCGGAAGATTGAATGGACTGTTGAGTTTGAGCAAGCCTTCACCATCTTAAAAGACACGCTGACTCGAGCCCCAGTGCTGTCTGCCCCTGACTACGATAAAAAGGTTATTTTGCAGACAGATGCTTCAGGGTGTGGACTTGGGACAGTGTTGTGCCAGGTGGGAGAAGATGATAGGAAACACCCAATTGTGTATCTATCTCGTAAGCTAGCTGACCGAGAGATAGCCTACGCAACTATCAAGAAGGAGTGTCTAGCCATAGTCTGGGCCTTAAAGAAACTACAACCTTATCTCTATGGTAAAGAAGTCACTATTATTACTGACCATAACCGTTAAATTGGCTTAATAGAACCTCGGGGGAAAATGGGAGGTTGTTGAGGTGGAGTTTGAAATTACAAGGTTTCAACTTTTCCATTTCTCACAAAAAGGGACGGGACCATCACAATGCTGACTGGTTATCCAGACATGAGGAAACAAATGTCAAACTTCGCATACCATTGGGCCGAGACGAGAGTCAGGACTCTGACATTCGGAACATGCCTGTCTCCTCGATTTAAGAAGGGAGAGGTATGTGAGGAGGCAAGGGATGTCTAGGACTTGCCTTCATGTTAAAAAGGAAAGAGTTAACCCTATGGCCAAGTTCTGTGTTCTTAAATTGAAGCCCTCATTCTGCAGAAGTCACACACAGGAAGTATGCCAGAAGCATACAGCAAGGGAGTGTTCCTTTAGAAAAGCCATCCTCCTTCCCTTCTGGAAAGACTGACAACCTGATCCACCAATCAGAAAGGAGGAGATAGAACGAACCAGCAAGAGAGAATTGTGGGAGTCAGAAAGTTGCTGGGAGAAAGACTGTGTGTGTGGAGGTGAGAGTGCACAGTTAGACTCACTGGAGGTTGGGGAGTCTTCCCCTCTCAGTGTCATCAGTGACCGGCCACTCTGTGTGCCCTGCTACAGCTGTCATTGCTGCCCAGGACTGGAAGAGATATAGAGCAGCTGGTAAGGACTTTGCTGAACTCTGAGTGGACTTTAGTAGTATAATCCTGCTTGCTGGTCACTGGATTTCTGTGTCTCTCTGAATAAAGATCACCTTGCTTTCATTGTAACGCACTCCACTGTGTGATCCCTGAACCCCAGGATACCCAGGTCACCCGTTATCCTCACACCCCTATTGTCACACAGTAGTGGTAGAAAAGAAAAGTGGTGCAAGATGGAATTGTGCCCTTTCACCCACCCCTATGTTGAATATAATAAAGGACGGTATAGTATGTGGTCAATAGATCTACAGTGTCTAGTTAGACAGTTAATAGGTTGACACCATATGGTTGACGTGCATTAGGCCAACATGATCAAAAAGTTGACATGGTCATAAGATTGACCTATGAAATATTGACAGTACTTATGGTTGACAGGTACAAAAGGTTGACAGGTTCAAATGGTTGACATGCCAATGGTTGACTCAAATATGGTCGACATGAGTTTTTCAATTTATTTTTACTTTTTTTTTACTTTTTCATTCTTTACCATCCATATGAACTACGATTGGGATTAGTAACCTCTGCCGAGTGCAGCGGTAGAAGAGGGAAGCATCTTGCCCGAAGCATGCGAGGGGATGCTGTGCACTAATTGTGGTCCATGTTCTCTGACAGCGAAAACAACACCCAAAAAATGCAAAAATCTTGTGTCAACCTTTTCTTGTGTTGACCATTTTCTATGTTGAGCTTTAACCTGTTGATCTTTTCCTGTGTTGCCCTTTCAAAGTTCGACCCACGACAATGTCGATCATTTGCTCATGTCGACCTTTTTACAGTCGACCATATGGTGTCGACCTAATGATTGTAGACCATCTATCTGTAAATCTATTGATCCATAACCATAATGGACATGCATAATTTTGCAAGCCAAGCACTTCAGTGACAGGGACTGCCACTTTTGTAGCTGAAGTTCTTGGTTTGGTGGACCCCCACAATACAATTTTTTGGAAGGACTACCTCTGGTCACTAATGAGGAGGTTGATTATGAGGGTATTAATGACAAATTATTATAATTTATAATAACCTTTAAGAGGGCCATTTTAGAAGCTACAGACATGACACTGTTCATCTTCCACATAATCACCTGCTATGTGCATATGCATCACGACAACGATTATGTGCACTGTGCTATGACTAGTTACAGTGTGCATACACCATGCTTCCGTATGGAAGTGTATGTGTACACACATGCCTAAGGACACATTATTCGTGGCAAATGAGTCATGTTTACTATGACTCATTTGCAAGATGAACAGTGTGACATTTGTACAAGGGTGTCTAGGGAGCTGCTAGAGACTTTTTCTTCCTCTGCTTTGTATATGACAAACCACGGGGGCAGCAGCATCTGACATTTTGAATAGGATTTTTCTTAGTAATTTATCAATGATATCACTCTGAGCCTTATCCCCCCATGAGTAAAGAGAGAGCCAAATCAATCTCTGGGGCAAAAACCATTTAAATCTCCTTAAAAAGGGCTGTTCTGAACGCTAATTGGGCAAAATTATACACCTGAGAGTGCTTGCTCCATGATCAGTGAGAAGATGTTTAGATGTATATAATGTACACCTTTCCCCATTTAAGCCATGTGGCCAAATTAGCCTTGCAATGGAATCTGCGATTTAGGCACAACTTGTGATTTTTCTTAAGACATGCTACTGTAATCTACTACTTTATACAAATTCTTTTGCGGCAAAAATTTTTTAGGATCCATCCAATCACAGCTCATGGTTGAGCATCTTAGTTATGCTAAGCATTTGGTGCCAAATGTAGCAAAAAGGGAAATGTTTATGAGGACACATCTGTACAAAGGCTGTTTCCAGGTCACTATACTTACCTCTGCGAGAATATTCACTGGTTATAGTAACCTCCTCTAACTCTCATTCCACAGAGGGGTAAGTGTCATCTTTATAAGAGCGAGAAGGGGGCAGTGAGATCTGCTGACTAGCCCAGTGGTGCAAGTAGAAAAAATGTCTTATAGGCAATGTGTGCACGCACTGAAAAAATGGGGGTGGTCAAATGCCACATGAGGCATGGCCAATGAAAATGGGGGCGTGATACACTAATGGGTTGGCCAGATACACTTATGACACCAATAGTGCCAGATACACATATGCACCCCCACCACAGTGCCAGATACGCCCCCACCATACCAGATATGCTCCTACAGTGCCAGATGCACAAATGCCCCATGGTGCCAGATGCACAAATGCCCCACAGTGCTAGATACACAAATGCCCCCAGTTGTGCCATATATGCTCCACAGTGCCAGATACACATTGCCACAGAGTGTCAGATACACATTGCCCCAGAGTGTCTGATACACATATGCCACCACAGTGCCAGATACACATATGCCCCCAGAGTGCCAGATATGCCTTCAGTGCCAGATACACATGCCCCCATAGTGCCAGATACACATATGCCCCCACAGTGCCAGATATGCCCCCACAGTGCCAGATATACATGCCCCCACAGTGCCAGACATGCCCCCACAGTGCCAGATTAACATGCCTGCACAGTGCCAGATATGCCCACACAGTGCCATATACACATATGCCCCCGCAGTGCCAGATATACATGCCCCCACAGTGCCAGATATGCCCCACAGTTCCAGATATGCCCCACAGTGCCAGATACACATGCCCCCAGAGTGCCAGATATGCCCCAGCAGTGCAACTCACCATTGTTGTTGTTGCTGCTGCCTGGGGCTGGCACTATCTTCTGCTGCTGGCCTGCTGCTGGGGAGAGGAGAGCACAGCACGTGCTCCTTCTGTCCCTCTCCTGCCCTCAGTCTGGTTTCCTGAACTGTCGCCGGTCCACAAGCCAATCAGGTCTCGTGGTCCAGCAGCAGCGGCTCCTGAACCGGCTCAGTTCACGCCGCCGCCGGACTCAGTGGATTCGCAGGCAGGAGAGGCGCATGCTGCGCTCTCCTCTCTACAACACCTAGTGTCTGCAAGGTGGCGGCCAGGCGGTACGGTGTACCTACTGGGATTTTCATACTTTTTAACTCTCCGTTTTATCACTTTCCAAGCAATTATGGGGTCTATTCATGATGCAGTGAAAAGTGTCGAGAAGTGTGCCAGTGGAGAAGTTGCCCATGGCAACCAATCAGCATTGAAGTAATATTTATAATTTGCATACTACACAATAGTACGGAGCAGATGATTGGTTGTCATGGGCAACTTCTCCACAGGCTCACTTCTCCACTTTTTTCGCTGATTCATGAATAGACCTCGCTATGCTCGGCTCCCTCCACACCCTACATATTACCCTCATCCTACCTGGTACCAGTGTGCACAGTCTCGGAGCCGGGGGAAGCCTCCAGCCTCCTTGCAGGCTGAGGCCTGCACGCTTCACTGCAGCCGGGAGCTAAATTCCCATGGGAGCCCGGAGCAGCCTCTTCTGTCCTCACCATAGCCGGGTCATGTGGGGATACCTGCGGCCGCATAGGAGATCTGGCAGAAGCACCGTAGTTACCGCCGGGGACTGCACACATAGTGCTGCCCGGCTCTGCCTCCTCCTCTGCAGTTACCTGCTACGGCTGTTCCCGCTGTGACAGTGGGAGAGCATGGCTGCGGGAGCTGATGAGGGAGCTCACTACCCACTACACACACAGCAGTAATCATCCCTCTACAGGCTGCTGCTTTTCCATGGCTCCATAGCTGGTGCAGCAAGTGGGGGGGTGAGTTTGAGGGGGGTGCCCCCGTGTTCTGGATGCTGGCTTATATGTCCTCCTACCTTTTGCATGACTACATCCCTGACTTGAGAGCCTGAATATGTTGCGCCTAATCCACCTCACTTATTCATCCCAGTGTTACTATTAATAAAACACGGCCCCAGAGGGAAGAAGTTAGGATTGAGTGATCTCCAGCAGGGATTTCTGCTGGTGTAGCTCTACCTGTTAGGTTCCTGGTGCTCAGAGCAAGGGAGATGTTGCGTAGTGAGTCCAGAGCACCAGAACGTGATGCTGAAATAAGGTGTGGTTTGGAAATAGCCCCTAGCATCCTACCTCCATTGTTTCACCCGTGTGGTCAGTTCACGCCTGCATGACTATGGTTTCTTGGGCCCACGGCAGCCGTGTTTGAATGGCGGATTAGGTCTGCCCAACTCCGATGCCCCCAGGTCTTAGAGTGAGACAAGGCGTGAACCGAGACAGGATAATAACAAGGGGACCTCTAACTAAAGCAAACAGAAGGCTAGGGGCTACTAACAACCCTAAAACTAAGTATATGTGCGGCACGCCGCCAAAGGAAAAGAACAACAAAGGAAATGCTGTCCACACGCTGACACAATACTGTTGTGTACCGGCGGTGACAGCATATGCAGAACCCTCTGCAAAACACCAGTAACAAATAAAACCAAAGAATACAGCGGCCTAGGCCGACGGACAAAGCAAAGCCGCTACTCACGGAACCGATACAAATACTGGCAAACGGACAGGAACCCCCAATGTAGCCGACACAGGCTCTCAGAACCGGAGGACAGGTAGAATCCCGAACAACAGACCGGTGGACACCAAGAAGCCAGATACTCGACCAGGCACAGACTAAGCCACAGAACTTCTGGACACGAACGCTTCACGGCAGGACACGGGATCAGACACTGGATCAGACACTGGAACCGACACTGGAAGCAGCTAGACAGACACTGCTAGACAGGAGCTCAGGAACTGGCAGGAACTAGCTCAGAACTCAAGAACTATCACCAGCGTCTGTTTATTGCACTGAGCCAGAATATAACAGAGAGTCCTAATTAATTATGTCGTGCAGCTGCCCTGCTGCACAATTGAGAGGTGCAATTAACAGACAGGTGAGGCTGAACACATGGGAACAAGCTGCAATTACACAGACTCACCACCGGCAGCAAACGAGTCTTCTTAAACCAGAGCAACAGGAAATCGTGGCCTGCAAGACAACTATAAACATAAAATAGGAATGAACCACTACCTGTGGTTCATAACAGTACCCTCTCCTTAAGGGTGGGCTCCGAACACCCATGACACCCACGGGGAACAGAAACAGAAGTATAACATAAAATACATAACCAAAATGCAAAACAGGAATGAGCCACAGCCGTGGCTCATAATAGTACCCCCCCCCCTTGAGGAGGGGTCAACGGACCCCAAAATTCAGACTTTCCAAAACAAGGGATACAAAAAAAACCCTGACACACTGGTCTAACAGGCAAGAAAACAGAAGTAAGCTGTGACAACAGCTTGTAACAGTGCCCCCCCCCCCCCCCTTGACGGTGGCCACTGGACACAGGACAAGGGAAAACAAATCTTTTTTTTTATAACAAGGCAAGAGTCAATAATTATTTCTTTTTCTTCTTCTTATTTTTACAAAGTTCTTGAGGTCTGACCAAGGTAATTCCCCAAACATTGTCTGAACTGATGGTACCTCCCAGCAAGGCTGGGTTCAAATCAGAGATTGGTTTCTTAACCTTGGGAGCTGAACTTTCAGGCAAAGTACTACTATTAGAAGAAGACAGAAAAGCACATCCTGCAGTCAAAACAATGGGCTGAGACTCTTGTGCCGAGTTTACAGTATACGGTGGACTCTCAGCAGATAAGACGGGTGACCTAGAGGAACCTGAACCAATTTCTTTGAAACCATATCTCTTAATAACTGCATCACTGAATGCTGGGGGATCCTGAAGGATGGGATCTTCAGTTTTCATTAAATTGGATGCCCACTCAAAAGGCTCCCCTCTAAAGGAATATATCAGATAGAGCACAAGGTTCTCTGAAGTGATGCCCAGAAATGGTCTAGACAACATAATGATGTAATAGTGTTTGTAAAGCGCCAGAAATTGGACTAAGTCCCCATCAAAGATTATAGATATTGAGATATCAACAGAGTCAGGATCTGCTTCCTTCCCATCTGACTGACTAGAGTGCTTTGCTAGGACCTGGTCACTACTGACCTTACTCGAGGCTGTGACTTTCTGAACCCCACCTGGGCCAGTGGCCCTCGGAACCCCACCCGGGGTAGTGACTTTCTGAACCCCACCCAGGGCAGTGACTTTCTGAACCCCACCCGGGGCAATGGCACTCGGAACCCCACCCGGGGTAGTGACTTTCTGAACCCCACCCGGGGCAGTGGCCCTCAGAACCCCCTCTGGGGCAGTGGCCTTCGGGAACCCAGCTGGGGCAGTGGCCTTCGGGAACCCCGCTGGGGGCAGCACCTCGGATTTTTTCACTGGGACCGGGCCGTCAGCCTCCCTCTCTGGGACCGGGCCGTCAGCCTCCCTCTCTAGGACCGGGCCGTCAGCCTCCCTCTCTGGGACCGGGCCGTCAGCCTCCCTCTCTGAGTCGATAATTATCGAAACTTCTCCCGGGACTATGACTTCCGGGACTTTTGCTGAAGCTATAACCTTCAGAACCTCCACTAACGCTATGCCTCTTAAGTCCTCTCCTGGGGAAGTGACTTCTAGACCCTTCTCTGGGGCTGTGTCTCTCGAGACCCCACTTGGGGATATTACTTCAAAGATCCCTTCTGGGGTTTTGCTTCTCGAGTTCCCTTCTAGAACTATGGTTTTAGACACCTTCTCTGGAGTTGCTTTTTTTAAGTCCCTACCTGGGGTAACAGCTTCTGAGACCCCTTCTGGTATTGACACCTGAGCTATAATATTCGATGTTCCTCTATGACCCAGAGCATCGGGTACCGCTCCAGGACTCTGGGCATCGGGTACCACTCCAGGACTCTGGGCATCGGGTACCACTCCAGGACTCTTGGCATCGGGTACCACTCCAGGACTCTGGGCATCGGGTACCACTCCAGGACTCTGGGCATTGGGTACCACTCCAGGACTCTGGGCATCGGGTACCACTCCAGGACCCCGGGCATCGGGCACCGCTCCAGGACCCCGGGCATCGGGCACCGCTCCAGGACCCCGGGCATCGGGCACCGCTCCAGGACCCCGGGCATCGCTCCAGGGGTTTGCAACTCTGCTTCAATAGGGAAAATCAAGAGAGGAGAGAAACATTCTCCTTTGGTTCCTGAATCTATAATTGGGCTCCCTAGCCCAAGGACCCCAATTATAGGACAGAGTGCTTTTTAGTGTGGGTTGTGTGACAAGTACCTCTGCCACAGTAGAGACAGGAGTAGGTCTTGTATCCTGACTCAACTTGGCCAAAGGGCAGGACTTGTCGCCACACTTTGGCTTGCGCAACTCACAGGTCTGCAGATAGTGGCCTAAACCCCCACAATATAGGCATAAATTTAAGTTTCTGCGACGCAGACGCTCCTCTTCTGAGAGCCTGGGCTGCAGAAAACTTTTAAACTTTTTCTCTCCAACTGAACCTGAGGATTCTCTAGTCACCATATTGTGAGCAAGAGTCTCTTTAGAGGTAGATGAACTCTCAATGACTTCTGGCAAGATAAGCAAAATTTTAGTCAGAAGGTTTTGCAGTTGCTTTAAGGATTGCTGCAAAACTTCCAGTCACTCAGGTTTCAAAGCACTGAAAGCAGAGTTCAGGGCTGAGAGAGACGCCTGCAGAGCTTGCATAGTTGGCATAGGAGAATTTTAAACTAGACAAGACAAGACTAAACTAGACTAGACAAGACTGGACTTTTTTTTTTTTTAAACTAGACAAGACAAGACCGGATTCTGCACGCCGGACTGGATTCTGCACACCGGACTGGATTCTGCACACCGGACTGAATTCTAGACAGGACTGGATTCTAAACACCGGACTGGATTCTGCACACTGAATTCTAGACAGGACTGGATTCTAGACAGGACTGGATTCTAGACAAGACACTGGACTGGGCCAAAAAAGAAAAAGCTTTATTTCTTTTTTGTTGTATGGCTGGTGATAATGTTAGGTTCCTGGTGCTCATAACAACGGAGATGTTGCGTAGTGAGTCCAGAGCACCAGAACGTGATGCTGAAATAAGGTGTGCTTTGGAAATAGCCCCTAGCAGCCTACCTCCATTGTTTCACCCGTGTGGTCAGTTCACGCCTGCGTGACTATGGTTTCTTGGGCCCATGGCAGCCGCGTTTGAAGGGCGGATTAGGTCTGCCCAACTCCGATACCCCCAGGTCTTAGAGTGAGACAAGGCGTGAACCGAGACAGGATATTAACAAGAGGACCTCTAACTAAAGCAAACAGAAGGCTAGGGGCTACTAAGAACCCTAAAACTAAGTATATGTGCGGCACGCCGCCAAAGGAAAAGAACAACAAAGGAAATGCTGTCCACATGCCGACACAATACTGTTGTGTACCGGCGGTGACAGCATATGCAGAACCCTCTGCAAAACACCAGTAACAAATAAAACCAAAGAATACAGCGGCCTAGGCCGACGGACACGGCAAAGCCGCTACTCACGGAACCGGTACAAATACTGGCAAACGGACAGGAACCCCCAATGTAGCCGACACAGGCTCTCAGAACTGGAGGACAGGTAGAATCCCGAACGACAGACCGGTGGACACCAAGAAGCCAGATACTCGACCAGGCACAGACTAAGCCACAGGACTTCTAGACACGAACGCTTCACGGCAAGACACGGGATCAGACACTGGATCAGACACTGGAACCGACACTGGAACCGACACTGGAACCGACACTGGAAGCAGCTAGACAGACACTGTTAGACAGGAGCTCAGGAACTGGCAGGAACTAGCTCAGAACTCAAGAACTATCACCAGCGTCTGTGTATTGCACTGAGCCAGAATATAACAGAGAGTCCTAATTAATTATGTCGTGCAGCTGCCCTGCTGCACAACTGAGAGGTGCAATTAACAGACAGGTGAGGCTGAACACATGGGAACAAGCTGCAATTACACAGACTCACCACCGGCAGCAAACAAGAGTCTTCTTAAACCAGAGCAACGGGAAATCCTGGCCTGCAAGACAACTATAAACATAAAATAGGAATAAACCACTACCTGTGGTTCATAACACTACCTGGGTTGTGATTTGCTGCCTGCACTGCTTTTGTTATTTTTGCCTGGCGTCCATTCCTATTAAGTTGGCACCCTCCAGTGGCAGTCTGTGACGACTGCATCCTACACACTGACTGTTGCTGTAATTCTCCATACTCATTTACTAATTTTTCTTTTTTTTTTAAGCTGCTTCCCTCAATCATCACAGGACTCAATTGGAGCTTTTGAGACATCAATATAGTTACTGCGCAACAGCCTATATGTCCAGGGCGGTGGCAGGATCCAGTTGCTAGCTCATGTATGTTACTTTGCCGTTCAAGGATGGCATCTTCTTGCTACTATTCATAGGCGACTGACCTCATGATGCTTATGTAACCACTGACGAATGGGGGTCCTTTCTCTCTGATGTCTCCCTATTTCAACACTTCAATACCTCTACTATATCGCTACTAGTCTGCTGACCTTGTTCTCTGATCTCCGCAATGTTACACTGAAGTATGGGCAGGACTGGAAAAACATCTCATAAGAAAGTTCAACCTCATCCCAAAAAAGAAACCTCTCGATCTGACTTGAGACCCTTTTTTCTCTCTCATCAATCAGCATTGAGTCCCAGTCCTGATAGATCAGACTCTTCTCCAATACCATCTTTTCCTCCAAGTCCTTCCATGATGGCTGACTCGCCTCCTTACACAGCTGCTTACACAGGTAAAGAACTACAGGAAATACTGACCTAAATCAAAGCTTTACCTACCAAACAAGATCTTCAAACCACTATTAGACAGGAAGTTGCGTCAATCAAACAACAGTTAACTGTACTTTCTGAGCATCTTACAGAGCTGGA